>NW_013531700.1:1767073-1837757 GCF_000836235.2 Papilio xuthus
GTTTGTAAAGTTTGCACAGATTATGTTCACCGTTCACTTGGTATCAAGTGTCCTATAAGACGATAGTACTTAAAGATAATACGACCTCTATTTCCTTTCTAAACAGATTTTATCTCGCTTCACAAGGGAATAATCAGAACCATTTGGATCTTGATTACATGTAATTAAACGTCGTATAACGTGGTTTCAAACAGGTAGATTGTCCTATTTCTTTACCTTTATTCTCTTAGCACTAATTCATTGCAAATATAAAGTTTTTATGCAATGTGTTTGTGAGTGTGTTAAAATGACAGTCGTGCGAGAGAATCCGCAATCGATAAGTGGAAATAGAAATATAGACGACGGTGTGCACGAACCTTTATGACATTGTATCGCGTTAGTCTAGCCTAGTCTTAACGAATTCGGCAAGTTTCGAAAACTTAATGCTGTGTACGAAGGGCCTTATACGGCGTACTTTAGTCTTACAATGGAGCTTCATCGTCATCGGGAGAGTTGCTCTCAAGCGTCAAATGCGTAACTTCTGTGCCATTAAATAACCCATAATCTTGCGGTCGGATCCGTCAACGTTGTTAATCAATATTAGCATAAACGCGTCTGCATCGAACGTGCGAGTCACGTACGGTCCAATTACACGCTATCCGTTATAATTGGATAGCATCAATTCGGGCTATTGTTATGTACAGGTCACGTGAACGCGATGTCTATGTAACAAAGGGCCGTCAGCACTACCCACTCAATATATAAGCTGTAAATATATAATAAAGAGGCGTTTGTGGCTCAGTCTGTATCGATAGTGTCCCAACAATGGATACATTTGCATTAATAATTGTTTACCGCTATACAGATCTATTGTAATGCCAATTAATTTAATCTATAAATAACACTTCTGTATGAAATAATGGGAGTATAATTCCTAATATAATAGGGCTGCTATGGGCTGCCTGGACTTAAATTTGCCTATAACATGAATACGTTATAACGCTTTGTATTTGACGTAAAGTCAAGGATTCTTTTATCTTACTAATATTATAAAGGTTATAGTCTTGATGGTTGGATATTTGTTACAAGGTATCTCCAGAACAGCTGCATAGATCTCTCTAAAATTTGGCATAGATATTGAACATAGCCTGGAAGAACACATAGGCTACTAACTAAATATTTTTAAATGCGCGGACACAGTCACGGGCGACAACTAATATAATAATATAAGCCAGAATGTATCGAGAATTTTTCCTAATTAAAAATGATGTGATTATAAACGAAATTCTATTGCGTACTTTAATTGTATAAAACTGTTTTTCAAAGCAGTTTGATTAAATTGTAATAAACAGTCGCAGACGAATTAATACATATTGGATTTTAAATTGCTATTCGTGTCGTGTGAATATTGTGAATCTTATCATGAAAGTTAAACAAGGCCTACAGGGGATAATTACATTTCAGCTCTTTGCGTTCGCGAAAAGTATTTAAAATTCAAATTTGCTGAGAATTGAAGCTCAGTGACCGGGTTTTTATTTTTATCATTAAATCCTTGTAATTTTGTTGATATGAGTCATGTGAAGGGCTCCAGCTTGGAAATTGTCCGTGGGAGTTAATCGATAACGCTTACGAAGTGACGTCACTCGGCTTCTAAGAGTTCATGTTACCATATAGGTGTCTTCAAACAAGAGAAGATCGTCTTTGTATTATAGGTTTAATGAATCATAGAGTAAAACAACTCGATTAAACATTCATATAAATACGAAAACTCATTCGTACAGTCCAGTTTTCAAAATATAAATTCTATTTTCATATAACTCGATTGTTGATTGGCGCACGAGCATCAGATCTGCAGTTACGGGGCGTGTTGACAGTTGAATGTTTGCGAGTTGCGAAAACAATTTATCAATACAGTGCAACCTCAATATAACGAATTGGAGGGGAACAAGTAAATATTCGTTATATCGAGTAATTCGTTAAACTGAGGTTCGTTATGTTAAGGTTAGGATGGTCTAAAATTCGTTATAAAGAGGTAAAAAAAAAGTTTTATTCACCTCAACATTCTTGCGGGAATCCCGAACTTATCAGCTATGGCTAATTTTTTCGTCATAGGATTTTTGTCCACATAATTAATTATGTTTTGCTTTTCTGCGACCGATAAGGAACACCTTTTACGTTTCTGAGCCATTTTAACTTAAATCTTTGACAATTGTGACGAGAATAAGTGTTAACATTACTTTCCATCAAACAACAATGATTGATTTACGAACAAAAGCGTGTCGAAGATTGATTTACAAACAAAAGCGTGTCGAAACATGTCGCAACATGAATCACATATTATGAGATTAAAAGTCATACATTAGTGACACTGCAACTTTATATAGAGGTTTTGGGTTGACAAAATTCGTTAAATAGAGGTATTTATACTTTTTCTCGATGGTTGAAAATTCGTTATAAAGAGGTTGTTCGCAAAAAATGTTCGCAATGTAGAGGTATATTTTATATTGACTCTTATGGACAATTCAAGGGGATTACGAAAAATTTGTTAAATCGAGGAAGTCGTTATATCGAGGTACGTTATATTGAGGTTGCACTGTATAGCTAAGTGGGAGCTATGGGACGGGCATTGGGCAGACGTTTATAGTCAACGTCACTTGGTGTTCAAGAGCATCTCTTCAGTCAAGGAATTTAATTTACTACCCAACTAGGATGTAATATCAATTTGATGAACGAAAATTTTTCAAACTTTTCATCAAATCACCGAAATGGGTAGGAAATAAACGTCTACAGTTATATATTGGACTAGTTATGCTATGTTTCGACGTAGTTAGAAAGAAAATCCGACACTGCGCCGGTGTACTGGCGCAACACTACCTTCACTAAAATGTCGACGTTTATGTCACCACACTAATTATTCTGACACTAGACTTTTATTTGTGTGCGTTTACTCTCAACACTTTACTTAACAAAGCCAAACTAGCTTCTAGTATATCTAGTTTGTAATACTGTCGGTTAATTTCGCAAGTAGAAATTGATACCGTCGTAACGGATTCATGACCTCGCGATCGGTCGAGAAAATTGTCGCCGCGCGCCGCCAGGGGGCGAGTCGATAGGCCGGCCTGTCAATTGCATATTATGGTAAGTGGGCACCGGAGATGGACAGAACTGGGCCGTCAGACTGTTCGTCCTTATTTTGTGTTGGATTAAAAATGTAAGGGATTAACAAGTTTGAATGAGTAGAATATGTAAAAATAACAACGAAACTATATGCTCATGGGATATTTTATGTAGCCTAAACACATCTCAATTGATTTTGAAGATGTCAGAATACATCTAAGTGAATGTCATTTTTTTAATTGATGTCTGCTCTCGATTAAAAGAGTCTACGTATTTATTGTCTACGTATTGTCATGGTTATAAAAATAAAAACGTCACAGACATTCACTTGGTTACAAGCGAACATGACCATATCTCGTGTTATCAGCGCAGGAAGGGTGCCGTCGCCGACAGGCAAACGTTCCGGCCGTACTAGCTTTCTCACAGACTTGCAAGCCAATGTGCATTACATTGATAGCGCTATAAATGTAATTTAATATACAGCTCTATTGGGTTAGAAAGAGATATTGATCAGGAATACACAGAACATTAAATATGTTTATGCTTACAATTCTTAACTACTATTCTACTCTTTTCATGACAGATTTCCTTTTAACAACAGTCTCAATAACACATAATATAAATGTGAATGTTTGGTAAAACATATAACAAGTCGCGGGCAACTGCTAGTTGAACATACATCGAAAACTTAACAGCAATTTTCGGAAATTTAAATGCAATTTAAAAGTAGTTATGGCCGTTTAAGCCTTCTCCTTGTTGTCACTACAAAGAAAAAAGATTAAAAACGAAAGACAGATTTTTAGGTTAAGTAATTTATATATAAAGCTGTCGCCGTAAATAACTGAGTTAGGAAACATTTCAATTTTACTATACATCGCTTAAATATGGGCAATTGGAAACATTTTTATCGACTTTAGATAGTATTTTAGAGTTCATTTAAGCGAACATGAAAGGCGTTCCGTTACATCGCAGTGCACGATTGTTCAGCAACAGTAAATAACCATTCACTATTTCAATAATATGAATTTAAGCCTTAATTTTAATACCATAGAGTTTAAAGTTAAATTTTACTATAAAATAATAGAGTTTTCTGATCTCATTGATCTTTTCCCTATAATAGAATCGCATTTTGTCACAATTGGGTTTTGGATTGAAGCAAATTTTGCATTTAAAAAAAAAAAACATTTTATAATAAAGACATTTAAGTAACACCTACTGTTTTTTTTTTAAATTTTATAAATAATAGTCTAGAATTAACAAATTACTATAAAAATGTATTACTAACACGTGACAGAGAAAATAAAGAAAAACTAAGACCATACCTCGTGGAACTGTGAGATGACAGAAAGAGATGTCCAGTATATCGATCGAGTAAAATATCGATATCGATATATAGGCAATATAACATCTAATTGTTATCACAAAATTCGACGTATGGACAAGACAATTGGAAACTTAACAAAAATAAAATCCACAGCGATTATAACTGGCCACAAAGACTTAGTATGTCTCAAAATATTTTAGTTAGGCGTGTACATTGAGTCACTCACAATTCACTTGTAAACAAGTCTAGACTTGGAGGGAAACTGCAGAGGATTTTTTGCCCGTCCGTGATAACGCAGCGAAAACTACGCTGCAGACAATGCGACGTTATGACTTCCCTTTAGGGCGCGACCCTTTATTGTGACCCATTGCTAGGGATGGAACAACGTCCGATATATTATCGATATTAACTGCACAGATATTTGTATACACATAATACAAATGTCAACATTGACATACATAATAAACCTAACCGTAGACCAAATAATTTAATTCTACACTTTTGTTATATTTACGTATAAGCAACTTTGTAAGTGTAATTTTTTTTTATCATAAATTATGTTATATATTATTTTATTAAATTTTATCGTAACTTTTATTAGTCCAATTTATCCGTAAAGCTGATATTGATTCATGATTTTTGATATAACTATAGATATCGATATCGACACTTCCATTAATGTACACATCATTATTCCTAGAGTACTACGACGTATTATTTCATGAAACGCAAAAAATTGTGCAGCAAGAGACGACGTAAAAGGGATCGCTACTTGACTAACACCGACCAAAAATTATTAAACACCGTCTCTACAAATTGCTTAAGAAAATATTTTAAAATTAATATGTAACAAAAATAAACAACAATCGCAAGGATTGCGAACTGTCCAACAATGGCTGGGCCAGGTGAGCGGATCGCATTGTGAAAGCGGTCGACAGTCGTCGAGGGCTGTCAAGGTTTTATTTTAAAGTAGACAACACTAACAAAACACTATATTAAAATAAAATAAAATATTTGCCAAAAGAAGTGTCCTAAGACGTCATAATTCTCAAAAGGAATAATTTAACGTTCCGTTTCTAAATATGCACATACATTTCAATCGAATTTAACATGCATAATTTAACTTGGAAAAGGAAACGAAGTGTCCTTAACATTCAAAAGCATGTTTTACTTTTTAACATAAAAAACATAACGTTAAAACAACTTACTGGCAACCCTAACACAACGCAACTGATTTCAGAGTGGTCTTTGGCAAAGCCTATGAATGTTTGGCAGAGTCCGAGACTTTCGAAACAAATCACATACATGTCTGAGCCGCAACAAAATCTATTAAATTATAGCTGTAATTTGATTCAATAAGATAGTTTCATTAACAAAGAATCATCTATATGATCCATAGCCAAATGCAAATTTTAAATACACTTAATCGGGGCTTTGTTTCTCCATGAGACATCCAGTTTCACCTAAAGTGTTCTGTTATAACACACGATTTACATTGTTAAACTGTACTTTAGTTTCGTAACTTTCACAGTAAGTTGTCACTGCCGGAATACTATATTTATATCAGTATTTCAATTGATGAAACTTACTTAAACTTTGTTACAGACAATACTTCTTTGAAATATTCAATATCAAGGTAAGAACAAATATTAATCGTTAGACATTTCTTATTTATTACTAGACGAAAAAGATATTTCTCAGTACCATAAAAAATATACATTTCTACGATAAAATGTGTCGAATTCCCTTGCGACAAGAACATATTGGATGGTTTGTAGATTGCGTCTTAATGCGGTTTACCCGCCTGATGGAAAGTGCATGGAGCGTGAGATTCTTGAGGAGAGGCGTCGCCTAACGTATATATTCCTACTAATGGATATTCCAAGGATAAAACCTACGCATAATCTGTTATATATTTGAATATGTATCAGTCTGCTGGTAATATGTAAATATGATAAATCCAGAGAAACTAGAATAAAGTAAAGCCACTTAAGGCTTGTGAGGTAAATTACAAACATTAAATAGCAATAATTTGTTAGTGCTATGAGTTTTCACTGCACAAATACATGTAGAAAAACATATCGTCATTCCTATCATTGCTTTAAAAAATGTTTCTCGCTAATATTTTGAAATAAAAATATATAAATTCAAAGATATATGTGAAGTCAACCAACCCGCACTTGGCCAGCGTGGTTGACTATGGCCTAATCACCCTTAACTTAGGGTAGACTCCGAGCCCCTCGGTGGGGACATATAGTGAGCTGATGATGATGAATATTTTGACAAGAAAACTCAAGGTCATCAATAATACAATATATTTATTGTATTCTTGACCTGCAAGTAATACATTTTATTTGCGTACTGATGTTTGTACAAGATGTAGAGAGTGCATAGCAGGCAGTGATTACGCTGTCATCGGGCAATCGGAAATGAGATAAATCTGCCTGCCGACGCGGCAACAACTCGATATGATTTCAGCTCGCTTCACAACGAAATAGACTTTCATATAGCTTAGTGATGTTCATGATTTATCGATAAATCGAAACATTTCAACACTTTTATTTTCTAACGAAAATATGGATTAATTGGTTTTTAGAAGTAATCATATGCATGGAACATTTTTTTCTACTTTATAGAAAAGAGACATGCTTGAAGTTCAAATTACTTGTAATTTTATACTGCATTATGTTTTTTTTTATTAAACATTATGTTCAGAGACGTCAGTATATCGATATTTTAAATTACGACCAACTTTGCTTTATTCTACTCAGAGTTACTTCCGACAGTCACAGCACTATTCCCATCACATCGAGGCCTTTCGGTGTGCTGAGGGGTGTGGCACGGAGGGGTAGAGGCAGAGTAGTGTTGCCAGTAATTACTCGGAGCGGCGCCGGTGCGAGATTGCCTGCCAATTGAGTTACGAGGACCGGGAAACGTCGCGCCGTAGCAAACATACAGCTGGAAGCTACTGCCGCTACCCTAGCACATCGATGAGAAACTAAGTGAAAGCCAGCAAATACATAGACAGACACACGCTCACACCCTAAATATAGATAAAAATAGATATTGCTTTCTATCACAGTGAAAGTAGACTTTTTCATAGTTCTGGAATGCAATCACCAATGGTTATCTGACTTGAACGGTTATTGTCCTACGGTGAACATTTCTACCATATACAATTTCATTCTTATGGAAATGATTGAAAGAACATTGAACAGGACTGCTTCAAACAAAGAACCCACAATAATTGTTCCTATTCCAAAAATGTTTGTCATGAGCTACGTATTTAATTAATGAAAATAAATACATACATTACTTGTTTCTCTATGTCGGTATTAGGTCATGGCTTGGTCCAATTTTTGGAATAATCAATGTGACCTTCGAGGTAAAAACAGTTTGGAACCCCCTGTTTTAATTCAAGCAATATTTCAATTATTAAACCCGCGCCAGCTATCAAAGTTACAAATAAAAGTTCAGTTTAAAAATTTAAACTACATGGACCTCAAATATTCAGCCATAAATAAGTTTTATGTTTTGTATTGTTTACGGTAACCGGGACATACGGTTTTGGTCGTCGAAACCTATATGTTTTATATACCGGGATTGTCAAAATTTCTATACTAAAATAGACATTTAGTGTATTTTCGTCAAGTCAGCTGACTAAATCCGTTCCCTTGTTAGGATCGTCGCCTACACGCAGAGCATTCGATGTATAGGACAGGGACAAAGCCGCTCGTCCCACGCCGAGCCAATTAATCTCTATGGTATCTTAGCAACAAAACCGTTAGCAGAATCGATATCACCATTAAGACTTAATTTAGATTGATTCTCAGAAAATACAGGGCGATCTATTTACATAAGTATTATAATATGAAAATGTTCCATTTCAACCATTTCAATCTGTTTGTGATTGCTTTTTTAAAAAGTTAAATATAGACGTTCTTTCATTTTATAGCAGTGGCTGACATTGATAAGCAAATTATAGTATTAAATCCCAGCAGTTGATTAAGATATATTCATTGAACAACAATTACACGTCAGTTTATTGCAAAAGAACAAATATAGACTCACAAGATATCAGGATTTCAAGACTGGTCTTAAATGCAAAAGTCTTTTTCTACTGTTATTTTAGTTCAACCTAAAGAGATCGTGTCTAGAGTGGTCATGGACCATTTAGTACATTGCGTTGTAACGACAAAGTCAAACCATTGCCAGATGGCATTCGAGTCTCTTCTGTCACTTTCGGATGACCAACATTAGTACGCTATGTCACGCTCCGATCGAAGTATCGTGACGCCTTCAAAGAAAGTACATTACAGATGCATTCAGCGTTAAACGTTGATACATGTACATCTAATATACAGTTGTTTAAGTCTGCACTCCACTAAATTCAGACATTAATTTACTAAAGACTATATAAGTAACAAGCCATGAAACAACAGAGATGATGAGTCAAAGATATTATATTACCAAGCTTGGATCAAGAGCACCAAAATGATGTAATATTTACTCCAAAATAGCATCTGGACATCTTTTTTGGAGAATAAAATTGTCACGTGTTCTTATTTTAAAATTAACACATAAAATGCATAGAATAGCATAGAACCTCTTTTCCTTTTTTTGTTTTCTGTTGTTTTTATCTATTAGATGGAGGATACAAGAACATAAATCGATTTAAAATTATAATCTTTGCTACGCGAGGGGTTTTATGTTTATCTCTTCTGTCATTCATTGGCAAGGGTTTATCCCCTGTCGTGTAGTGATGAATAAAGGATTAAATATTTAATAATGCAATAGTTGTCAGAGGAAGAGACTAACACATGTATAATGCAGAACACGATTATAAACGTCATCTCAGCCATCTTTAGATTTATCTCTTAATAGCTTATCTTGTAATATTACTTTGATCTGATTTCTTACGATCTAAAGTATTCCATTAATAATAATAAGTTCTACGATAATTAACATAATTTATGTCGACAGTATAAAAATACACTAACTGCCACTAGTAATTAGTACTACAGTCGCTTTGTGTAGCTTTCTCAAACTGAATTTCATCTAAGGAGTCCTTCCTTAGCAACCATTTTCGGACCCTGAGTGGGACAGTAATGAGTAACATAAACTACATTATACCAATGAGTTTGACCGTTGGACCATTCAGTAACATAAGCTACATTTTACTTTTTGATATATTTTTTTAAAATTTCCCGCAGACGAAGTCACGATTAAAAGCCAGTAATACCATAATCGATAACGGTCATGTATGTTCAATAGTTTAATCTACAGCTCTGTCTATAACACTGTCTGAAACTAAAGCCAATAAAGTTGTCCGTTAAGAGAAGATGGAGGCAATCAATTCTATTTATTAGTGACACAGGTCAACGACTTGCATTGTACAAGAGAAATGTTTAACTTACATGTTCTTAAAAACATCACATCGTCAAAGTTAAATACAGGATTAACTTTGTCATATTAGTTTGACTTATCAAATAATATGAGCTTGAAAGAGACAAGATTAGGAGACTGGGATTTCAGAAGTAAAAATATTTATGACAGTTTTAACTAAGTTGCTACCAATTCTTTCAAAGTCAAATATTGTAACTCACTACAAATTGTTTTATCTTTTCCTAAAAGATCACAAGTAATTTCCTTTTCTAATAATTTATTTTTACAAAAAAAAAATCAGCTACTATAAAAGTTAAATTTAACTATGATCACAATCATTCTGTCCCATTCCTTACCGACGATCAACATATCTCCATTAGTTATTCATAGGATTAGTTTGACATATTGAACATCAATACTCCCAGACACTTTATCATACAAATACATCCTCTTAGCTGTGATGACTGTACAATTTCTCCCCCAAAATACGACCCCCTCGACCTGCATGAGTCACGCACTCAGACAACTGAGTGCAAGCGCTATCTAAGCGGAAGGCAATTGAGGGATAAAACGTACGTTTCTGGCAATTATCTTAAATATACCAGAGTGTTCGCTGCAACATCTCTCGCTGGTTAACCAGACAAGGATAAATACGTACTTACTATTCCTGGACTGGTCTAATGCTTAGTCAAACGTAGTTTGTATAAATAGGCGAAGGATACAAGGAAACTACAGCTGCCAAGTTATTGTACGATGCTTGTGTTTTAAAAAAAATCTGACAAGATTTACATTTATTTATGTGCAATGAATACAAGTTTTATAAGTAACAAATATCTCATTTTACTGTTTTTACAACAAACATTCTTATAAGGAAGTAGTCCTACACAGATATAAATAATTTCCTTACACCAAGTATATGCGAGATAAAATCATATCCAAGCATCATAAATGCCTAAAAACCGAAACTGGCTCGACCACGGCGCCCACACTCCACTTTAAATGCGGGCAATTTCAACTTGAGAGCTTTCAAAACAACTTTGAATTAAAAAAAAAAATAATAAAAATATATAAAATGCAATACCACATGGTAAGAGGAACATTAAAACAGGCTCCGACACGTTTCAAAGTGGTCCATCCAGCCTGTCACGGTCAAAATCAGGTTTCGTTGTTAGGTGGTTATACGTAACATTGTTCATAATCACACCGGAGCTTAAGGTATGTTTATATACGTAATTAAAAATCTAATCTAAAAGATAAAACATATGACACTCCGGTATCAACTAACATAATGTTTAATTCATATTAACTTGATACAACTCTCAGGACATTTGAAAACAACTAGCGACTCGCCCCGGCTTCACTCGGATGACAAAACACGTCTGCTTATTTGGTATCATACCAACACTATTTCTATTAGTAAAAACCCATTTAAAAAATCTTATTATTACAATGTTGTTGCAAATGTTTGGATGGATGTTTGTTAGAAGGTGTCTCCAGAAGGAGTGAACAGATCTCGATGAAATTTGGCTACTATAGAACATAGTCTGAAAGAACACGTAGGCTACTAATTCTCATTTTATTCCGCAAAGAATCTCAACAGCTATTAAGCATATAATATATAAAATAAAATCAAGTAAAATATTTAAATCAACTTTAAATTCCTACAAGCATAAATTACTTGCTACACAACGGAAAAAATCAATCAAGTAGGCAATATAGAAAGTTTAACCGGTTACCTTTATGTCACTTTACTTAAATGTCAATTAAGTTAAAATTAATCAAAATTAAATCTGTGCTAGATTTTTAGATACATTATTCTTATGCAACAGAATTACAAATAATATACATTCACTTTATACGCCTAATTTCGATAGCCAAAACCTAATAATCAAACCAAAAATTATTTTAATTCCTAGTATGAGAACAAAAACGAATCGATCCCTTATTACGCACTTTTTTTTTAATATTTGTAAGTAAATTGATTAAAAATACTAGCTTAGTAATTATAAACAATCTTTTGTTGGATTCAGCCGTAAAGAGAAACTAATCGACTGGGATTAAATTTTGGGTAATTACATAGTCATAGTTCCTACTATTTCATTGACAACATGACTACTCATTTCCTTGTCAGGTATGGTCATGATGGTATACCTACTAGGACCATTGTCACCTAGTCCTAGTAGGTCTTTCCACGGTTTGGCTAAGTCTTGGGTCTTCGATTCACGTGTGGCCTTCGACAGTTGCGTGGCGTTGTAACACCTGGAGTGTTGGGCAAAGAGTTTCACAATGTAAGTTGCGGGGCGTGCGCGGGCGAGCAGCCACCGAGCGTGACATGCGTATAAGACAGCTTGATTGGGAGATACACGGTTTAATATGTAAAGTTTGAAATATACTGTCAATTTTAATTTGTCGGATAATTCACGAATTCAGTTTCATTAATTATTTCGTTATATTTGTACTGCACCGACTGAATGGACTTCACTATAAATACGTCTAACGAGTAACCCCTTCATTTCTAATACCACGTCCATGTGTTTGCTATCACTCGCCAGCTCTTGTGTACTTTGGGTGCAATTCTTCTGATTATTCTTTGGAAAGCGGTGGTCATTTACTAGGTGGTCTACTTGTGCATTTACATCCGATTAAGTAAAAAATCTTACTAAAAAGATTTCTATCGTAGCATAGATGAGCGTAATAAAACCAACTCTTTCTACTTAACTTCAGTTATTTACGATATAAAATTACACGTTCCCCTTTCCACGCAGATAAAAGATTGGTCGATGAAACCGCTGTATAAACATGTAATTATAATTAATATTGTATTATTCTTGTTTATAAATATAACAAACAACCTTGGGAGAGGTACAATTTTTACGTTAAAGAGCATATCACACGCTTAACTTTAAATAAAGATAATGTACGTATTTAGCTGGCAGATAACCTATAGATGATAGCCTTAAAGCCTTGTTATGGTTAGACGAAACGTAAAGCCATCTTTTGAAATGTTGAAATGTTATAAATGAGAAAGTATCATCTCAACATATTACTACGACTACCATCAATTTTCTACATTTCAGTGGACGTAAAATCGTATCGGCATGGAAGGTGTAAACCAATCTATATCACATTGGATTAACCAATAGAAAAGAACAATAGTTTCATAGCAAAATGGTTAGCATTCATTGGTAACACAAAAAGAAAATGTCCCAAACCGCAACGTAACAATACAAACCGCACAAATCGAATTGGTAAACAGCGAAAGGAAAATAGAGCATTGTTAACACTCCGACAGCCGCTCGGTTGGGAAAACAACCGCTCTTAATAGTCACAGGGATGTGGGAATCTTGCGACATCAAAGAACGAAGAACGGACAGTCTAACCAGCCCTAACTGAAACATTGAGAGACTTACGAGTAACTATGCCGAGAAATATATTTGAATTTGTCTTCCATGGTTGGAAAATAAAATCATCGTAAAACGAAGTTCAGAGTAAGCACTTTTTATTAGCATACTAGCTGTCGCCGCGACTCAGTCCGCTTTGAATAAAAAAAATATTTAGTTCCCGACAATCATTCGATTTTTTCTCACCTTTTAAACCTTCCCTAGACTTGCACGATCAGTTCAAGAGCAAGATGAGATAAATCCGTTCAGACGTTTTCGAGTTTTAGCGAGACTAACGAACAGCAATTGATTTTTATATATATAAGATGCAAAACCTGTTAATCATAATGCTTTTATATACAGACATACAATCGGTTTGTGCAAATAATTAAAATTAGCACATTATTTTTAATACTTTACATCTTTTCATGATTTTCAGACCACCTAATGGTTCTATTAATCAGTGAGGCGTACACATTGTAGCGTGAATTAGGCACAATAAAGCATACTAGACGTTAGCTGGCTAACATTTTTAGCGATCAGAAACATTTAATTACCTCTCATAAAATTCCTCAGATTCTTTTCAAAATACACGTTGTGGACTCTTCATTACCTGGAGCAAAAAGGTAAATATTAATTTTGATTTAAAATAATAATTGCGAAAACTTTTATAAGAGAAAGAACATGAATGACAATTTTTGAAATGAATTAAAAATAATGTTTTCATCTCTTTCTTTCTCATTTTAATTTGATTGTAAAATGCGAGATATATATTTTTACAAGGTTCAGGATTGCATTTAGAACAAGATATAAAATAGTTGGTCGCGGTGATGGTGGGTGCGTGCTGTTGCTATTCAAATTAAACGGCGCCACATTCACAAACCGGTCAAGCAGTAATGAAGGTCGATCGGAATGGTATTTTAATTTGCTCGATATTGAAAGGCGCCAGAAGAAATAAACACCGCTACTGACGCCCCACTTTATTGTGCTCAAATATTATATTGTAATGACAATTTTGACATACCATAAATTTCCTTATCTTTTTTAGTACCACAGTACCTAATATTTTTTATAAGAACATTTTATACATAAAATTCTCGTATCACAATGTTAGTAACCATACTACTCCGGAGCGGTATGGCCGATTTTTATATAATTTTATATGCAGTATTCAATAGGTTAGAGAATCGGCTACTATCTACTTTTCATCCCGCGCAGACGGTGTCACGGGCGACAGCTAGTTATGAATACAATTGAAATCGCCCTGATGCTTTAATAGGTACTTTTTTGATTGCATCAAAAATTTTTACAGTAATGTCTTCAAACCGCATATTTACAATTGGAATTCCGTTACATTGAATGATTTCCGTTCTCACGTGAAATGTGGTCAGTGCGAGCGATAACGTTGGTAAATTAAAATGACATTTTTCGTAACATTAATTAATACAAATGTAAAATAGGTTACATTACGTCTTTGTATTTGCTGGTAAGACAGCAGGAAAATACAGATTTAGAACTTTGAGCCGATAAAACTAATATAAAACACAAACAAGGAATACAGGAGACTTCAAATTCGTATTACACAATCATTTGATTACTGTTTTTTTTTAATTATTCATAACAATTTGAATACGATAATACCACCACAATGCCATACGCAGGTAATGAGTTACCTATACTAATATTAGCTGTCGCCCGCGACTCCGTCCGCGCGGGATTAAAAATAGATGTTGGCCGATTCTCAGACCTACTCAATATGCTCACAAAATTTCATGAGAATCGGTCAAGCCTTTTCGGAAGAGTATGGGAACTATAATTGTGACACTAGAATTTTATATATAATTTTAAATAAAATTGTAACAAATAAACTTAAAAACTACTTGACCGATGTCAAAAAATATTTTTACATAGGAAAGCTAGACTATCACAAAGTAACATAGGCTTCATTTGTTTTTTTTTTATTAGAGAAAAGGCAAACGAGCGGCGGTAACACCGAGGTGATCAACTACACCCATGGACATCTACAACACCAAAGGAACTGCAGTTGCGTTACTATATTATTTTACGTTTCCACGGGACGATAAAAACTATATTAAATATTTGAAAATAGTGATATGGCATTCAGAGCATTGTCATTTAAAATACAAGTAAAATGCTTACTGACAATTATAATTAATAAACAGTAGGATTTAATAGTCCTCATCTAACTTATTGACATGATATAAAACTTTTAATATAATTTTGGTAAATAATAAAATAATAAACATTTTATGATACATCTTTCAACGTTAAATATAATATTAAAAGGTACATCTAATATTATACAAGAAACATTTGACATTTACATGTAGCTCTAGTTGACATTGGGTGTATTTTAAAACTTTATAAACTCGTAATACAAGATTCCATACAATTCTTACTATATATTATAAAGGTAAACTTTTAGATAGGTTGGTTACGTATGTACAGGACAGTTGAATAGATTTAGGTTAAATGTTACATAGATAAAGAACATAATCTAGACATAACAAGAGAGAGAGAGAAAAACAAAGGCCACTAATTTGTAGTGATTATCTGTTTACAAAACAACATGAACATATTATCAAATTGATAATTGAATAAACGACCCTTGACTCAAAAGTCAAGGTTATTTACCGCTAGGTCACGAGCGATATAATTTGATTTTATGGCACATTATGACATCATTTTATTTTCAATAAAATAAAAAAAAAATTGTATTAAACCGAATCATCCTTACAATTATTATTTTTTTTCGTTTTTTTTTTCTGATAAACGTTTCAACAATTTAAACCCAGGGTTACGGTAGCAAGGCCAAAGTAGACGCGTGTCAAAAACACGCGGCAGGTAATGAAAAACAGGTTTATTTACAGAACTGTTTTTCAAAGATTTTCTACGTTAAAATTTCATAAAATTTTTTACCTCATATTTCCTGCAGATTTTTATTTATTTTTTTCTGCTTTTGATAGGACTAATACTATTATGTGAGGCTTATTAATTATGCGTACGAAAAAAACTACGTGATGATATTTACCGATATTTCCAACAAGTTGAAAGAACACCAGCTTGTGGTCGCACACGTGTAAACTAGAATGATAATAACCAGGAAAACACTCAAAGTCAATAAATATATTTTTAGCTTTAAATATATCGGGTAAGTCTCCCTTAGAGATATCCTCCAAACTAATATATGCCTTATTTCATGGTGATAAGGTAGCTTTTTATAGTTTATATTACGTCAAACCTTGAACCCTTCCCACCTGACGTCCGTCAAGCCTCAAGGCCTCACGTAAACGCCTATCGATCAAGATATACGTCAAAGGAAAGAATTCCATCTCGCATCGCTGCGTTGGAAATATACCACTAGAATTTACCTCACATGCCTTTCAGACAGACGAAGTCCTTAATGAAAGGTGAACTTTTTAATATATAAAAAAAGCACTATTTAAATATCATCGGTCACTAACCGAACGGACGAAGACAGCAAGTTAAACTTAGATTCAGGTGATGCGTATGAGCCGGGTTGAATGATAAAAATACCAAACAACGAGTACAAGCTTCATCAATCAGCAAGCTGGCATTACGCCGCGGGACGGCGGCACAGAGAGGGACGGCGGGACAGCATGTCACGTCACGTCACGTCAGTACGAAGGTCGATCTCTAACGATCATTAAGCAAAGGTACACCATTTAAACACGTTGTCGAGTGGTACTTAATGTAATTAATGGAAAGCGCCCTTGTACACCTCACTTCTTGTAAATATAGAACGTGTAGGCAGATATTAATGATGTTATTTGTTTGGGTACGAAGTATTTTGTAGTTAGTGAAATCGACATACATACACGAATTTTATCGACATAATAATTATTTTTAA
Organism: Papilio xuthus; assembly: GCF_000836235.2. Lineage (NCBI taxonomy): Eukaryota > Metazoa > Arthropoda > Insecta > Lepidoptera > Papilionidae > Papilio > Papilio xuthus. The sequence continues at coordinate 1,784,151 of NW_013531700.1, forward strand.
ACGTAAAATCTCATTGTAGTTGTATTAAAAGTATTTTGTCCAAAATTTATCTTCATAAATTGATCATAAATTTTCAGTTTTTCAAGCATAATAAATCAGTCGTAATTAACTAAGCTTATTCTGGTCTTGGCTTGGTATCGTCGGAGCGCCTAAACCGCACTTTGTATTCGGAGTTGCTCTTCAAATGTTCGCGAAGTTTAAGAGCGTTCGTGTTTAATTTATTCAAAACATAACACGAGAAGAAATAAAAACAAGTGCTATGGTACTGAATTCACCGAAACTTGTAGTCACGGGAAGAGTCAAGACGAGGGGAGATTTAAAAAAAAGCGCTTCAAACATGTGAACGCAAGTGCGTGTTGTCCGACAGAACAAACATGTCCGGGTAAAGTTGACCTTTCGGCGCTGACAACAACGCTACAGTGTAGTACATTGGTGAAGGTCTTGTTATAACGGTTGTGTGCAACCTCCTTGCGACCGGTTCTTTGTCCGGCACGAGGCTGCACGGGCGTGATAAGCCGATGTTCGTATGAAACCCACGCACATCTAAAACACCGGCATCAAATTCATAAGCTCACTATTAAGCTTTACATTAACACAATAAGCAACGTGTCTAATCAAACACGTTACTAACAGGAAAAAAAATATTTAAAAAACTCTTCAAATTAGGATATAGGGTTATAACCACCAAATATAAGAGATATTAAAAACTGGATAAATAAATTTTCTGACTTACTCATATAATTACTTCACTAGAATTATTCTTAAACATTCTCTCGCAAACACGATACGCTTTACAAACAACTAGCCGCCTATCGTAGGCTCGTTACAAGTAATTCGATATCCTGTTTACAGCCGCACGAAACTCTACTGCTTCTTGCGGTTCTTGAAGGTAAGCTGCTAATTATATTTAGTCCTTAATTAGAAACACGACTCTCACAAGCTCGATATACTGTATTATTTAATTATTTTATTTCTAAGTCTCTTGAAAGCTGTGTACCCATAATTATTAGCCGGGTAACCGTGAATTTCGAACAGCAAAATCACCATCAATCAGTCATCAAACAGAGATAACGATACGTTTTAAACAGGGATTTTTGTCTCAGAAATCCACGGTAATTTTTCATTTTGTTGGTTAACAAAGCAAAAATATGTTGAAATAGTCATTTATAAAAATTTTATAGAAAATCGAACTCTATGTGGAGACCTTGATCAAACTATGTTCTAGCCGGTTTTATATTAAGAAACGAGGTAAGGTGTGTGTTAAATTTTATATTACAGTATATAGATACAAATATTTAACAAACGTTGTTTGGATCAATAGATCTTGTTTGTTACAGCATACAATAAAGCAAGGCCGTTTCGAATGAAAACACACGTGATTTTTTTATCGCCTCTTGCGTCGCCAAAAATAAGGCAGCTTACCCACTGCTATAAAACAGATTTAAAATTTCATTATATTAGCGTCGTTTTGAAATAAAAGCTGCTTTGCTAATGATTATTTACAATTCATAGCGCAATAAATAAAGTTACCCAACGCTAACTTTGAACTTTAGAAAAGAAAATTTCTATGCACCTCCAATCTGATAAGTTTGCGATGCCAAAACACTTCAGTGGAATCCATGCTTAAAGCGGGCGATATTCTGGGAAGCGTTTCTCTGCTACATCGATTGCTTGCGAAATGAAACGTTCTCAAACATCGCATTGCAAAACGATCCAACAATCGATTCTGCATAAACGCAAGAATGCCGATTGTAAAATTTTATATGTAATTTATACATTTGGCGACATGTCTTATTGCGGTCAGAGAAATATACACGGTATTAAAATTTGGATTATTGCATTTCAAGTGAAATTTACGTTGTCCAAATTATTTATTGCTCGAGTTTAATAATTTAAAGTTGGTCAACGTGTAAACAACAACTGAATTTCTTGCAATAATTTTTACGTATCTAAGCAAATTTACATGTTTATTCAATCACTAGTTTAACTAACATATTAATACAATTAAAAACAATAAGTCAGATAAAATATCAAATTAAAGGTTATATAAAACCTATTATAAATCGAATAGAATGTTTTTGAAAAACATGCAAAAAAAATGTATGTTTGAATTGCGCCGGATCGCGGGAACGGATAACATTTGATAAGCGTCGGCGGTGTTTATGAAACGAAGCTGTGCCGGCCTCAGTTTTAGCAACAATGATTACCATGCAATGAGTTTCATTGGTGGGAATCGATTTGTTGAGAATGAAACGCTCCAGTATTTACAGATCCATTTCACTATGTTACTACGTGTAAGAGAGGAGATAATTAGACTCCGATTAATTCTACATTCTTAGCTATTGACTATGTACAGCTGTTTTGCTATGAGAAAGAATACGGAGTAAATTATTAAATTGTACACCGAACTTTACTAATCTTATAAATGCGGATGTTGAAATGTATGGATGTTTGTCAGCAGGTATCTCTCAAACAGCTTCACTAGTCTCGATGAAATTTGTCTCGAAGACGTGGAACACAGTCTGGAAGAACACATAGGTGGAGTCGAGGCGACAGATAGTTTTAAATAAATTTATTTTTTAGGTATAAAATAAACCTCTATTACACTTATCACATATTTGAACGAACCATCACGTTAAAATTAAAAAAAATGCCCAACATAAATGTTACCATGGGTTTTTACTACCAAAGCCCCTTTCTAATACATAATGTTATCCCTTATCCTCTTATAAAAAAATAGAGATAACAATACGTATTTTTATATGTGTTTCAATCGTGAAAACACACGGTAAGAGTAGTGTAAAATGCTAAGTCATGCCGGTAGCATCACTTCACCACGTGACAGCACCACAAATACAAAATGGCCGGCCCCTGGAGTACACAGGAGAGCAATCTATAGTAGACGAGGCACGCCTACTAGTTATTATTAGTTTCACAATTTATTCTCGGCCGCCTCCAACAAAGATATTTTACCGTCTATTTACGAACACCTAGTGAGTTTTCTACGCAATTAATAGTGTTGATCGAAATGGCTTAATTCGAGCCTTAATGTACTGATGATTTTATTCATGAATTTCAAACTATCAAAAAAGCTATCCATCCTATGGGATTACGTATTAACAGCCATTTATATATCTCGGTTCCAATACAATCTTTAAATCACAATTAGAATACAAAAAACATTTAACATTAACAGGAAAATGTCACAAAAACTTTCATCCATGTTACTAATATTTGCGATATCCTTTCTGCTTACTATTCTTGAACGTGCATAAAATCATATTTCATTCATTTTCCATACCGTCTTTAACAAATCCCGATTCCATTCAGAATGTTATGAATGGACGAAATGGGAGTAAACAACGAATGAATAAGTAAGGAGAATGCAATAGAGCGGCACAACTTAATAGAATAATATATTCATAAAAATTCAAAACGTACATTTTTATGTTCCAATCTTAAACTGTTGGGGTATTATTATTATTATATATAATAATATATAATACTTATGTTATCTATATTCTTATATGGGATCTATTTAAAAACGTATATTAATTATTGTTAATTAGAACATAATAATTAAAAAACCATAACTAAATGTAATAACAACACCAATCTTGCCATTAAAGTAAAACTGCAAGCAAACTTTTTACAATCTTACTACGTCACTCAAAGACGCTGATAAGTAAAGAGATCTTACACTCATAAAAGATCTACACGAAGAGACCGCTTACAATAGTGCGGCAGTGATACACTTGTTCATCTCACACTAAGCTTACAGAACATGCAATAGATAGTTCATCCAAGCTGTTCTCACAGCGCGAGAGGAGTGGGGACACAAAAATCAATTTGAGCCGGTGCGTGTCCCCCAGGGTGCGCCGGGACGCGGGAGCTGCAGGGAGTCACGGCCAAGGTCGGCCCCCGGCGCGGCGGCCCGCGCGCCCCTCTACCCCGCCCCTTCACCCCAACACAACGACAGCACAACGGCTGCTCATTCAGGACGCACACACGCACACCAACCGTCTGTCTGTAGATAAACCACCGCTTTGGATAAACCAGCGGAGCCGCATTACTGAATGATAAGGGTACAGACATTATTGAAATTGCGTCCATCAAAATTAATTTCAAGTTACGGACAATAATGGATATTTTGGTATTGCGTTATTAATAAACTAAGCGATGATAAATTTGATCTTTGAAATGGTTATATCAAAGTTTGGATTGAATTATGCCCAAACATACCTTTAATAACTAAAGAGTACAGAACATTGCAATATTTTTCTCAATGTTCAATTGATCCCCTCTTTGTCTAAATATCACGTGCAATTGAATGTCCCTAATATTCCGACAAAAATGTTATAGCCTAGGGTTATATCTCCAATGTATTGTATACAGATGTGGCTAGTGATAACGCTATCAGTCACAAGTATTGTTCACCATTATCAACATGATAACGAGATAACACTCTGCACCGAAAGGAGCAAAGTCGCGAGATAGCGTATGAATTTATGAATATTCAGAACAGCAAAAAGAATAAGCTGACAAGTAAAGTCTTTGTAAGGGACTTTTCTACAAGCTGTTACAAGCTTTTAGATAAATGGTTTATGATAAATTCAAGAATGAAATAAGTCGTATAATAATCTTTTAGCCTCTTCACATACCATAGTAACATTATACTATTTAAAATGGAAACTCCACCATCCATGACGTCATGGTACTTTAGCAGCGCTTCATTCACTGCCTACGCAGCCACAACAAAAGGGGTACCTTCCGACCCTCCGCAGACAATAGACACTTCGCGTTACCGAAATCGATACCATGTTACATTCCACCTAGATCATTCAGCCCCAAATAGTATCCATATTAAATCTTCATGAAAAATAATCGCAAATAACTGAAGGCGTAACTGTAAGACAACCTCCGTCTACTAAAAACTTTGCCACATCATTTCAAGAGTTTTAAATCCTTGTATATTAATAACAAATATATATGTAGTTTTTTAACCGCTTCCCTTACTTTTATAGCAATGCAAACGACTCGCCTGATAAGTTCACTTTAGGCGGAGGAACGCGTTGGGGTTTTCAATAATGGATAAGAGATTTTTTCTTAACAATTGCCCTCAGGGATATAAATACAAGGTTCTATTACGTACAAAAATGTATTATTCTTTTAATTCAGTCGCGCGGGAGGCATTGAGGCAAAGGTGAAACGACCACACGGCCTCGTCTGTCTCAATGTTTATTGAGCAACATTTCGTGATACCATTTTTAATAAAAATAGTTCCTGAACTGAATAGTTCCTCAACAAAAATGTTACTTAGTTTTCGTTGGACAATTGTACATTTTATTGCACCGTACTTTTAACTTTCTAAATCTATATATATGTATATTTATATATATAGGAAAGTCGTGTTAGTTACACTATTTATAACTCAAGAACGGCTTTACCGATATGTTTGAACATTAGTGAGGAGGTAGCTTAGAGCCATGAGACGGACATAGGATACTATTTATTCTTTTTTTTTCAAATTTATTCCTTGAGGAGCTGCTTTTTATTTAACTTATCTATATATATTAAGTTTTTTTATATAACCACGCGGACGGAGTCGCGGGCGACAGCTAGTACTGAATAAATTTACTTCTCATTAAGTTCGGAAAATTCTTATGAATAGCGCAAATCGTTAAATTGTGTGTTATCTGATAAATAATAAAGCATTTAAATTATAAAATCATTAAAGTTTTTTTTTTAGCAATTTCTTTTAAAAACAAATACAACGTTAAAATTAAATTAATGTATACTAGAATATTAAAGTAATATGTGATAAAAGAGGTTCTTAGATGGATCCTATTTTAGCAGCAACATCTCACTTTAACAAGATCATAGCAATAAGCAAAGATTTCTTTCATTCCTCGGTGCCACCCCGAAGCATCTTAGTAAGGGGGGTTTCCATTGAGCGGCTCCCGGGGCTGTGTCTATTTTAGGGGCTAGGGAGCTTAGATAGGGAGTGAGTTTGACGTCAACCCCCACCCATATCTTCACCCCGCGCTCTAGGGGAGGTTTCCACGAAAAGGAAGGGCGTGGAAACAGGTTGAGTCTCGCGTTACTTTTACGCTCGTTGACTTCGAAGTGGAAAATTTTGTTTCTTTATTGATTAGAGCTGTTATTTATTTAGATAAGAAAGTAGTCATTAAAACTTTATTTATTACAGAATATAGTATAATACATTGAACTGCGAGCTAAGACGTCGCACATTCATAATGAAAGAAACCTTATCTCAAAAGACATGTTTATATTTAGAGAAATATCGTGTTGAATAAAATTAATAACAAAATTATTCGAATTTGAGTCGAAACGACACTCGTTATTTAAAATGTAGCCTTTAGTAATAGTCTATTAGTTCTTTTTACAAACTACATTTAAACGGTCAAACGTATTTAAAAAGAAAAATAATCAAGTCGATACCAAATAACAAACATTGTAGATAACCAATGCCATTTTTACGTTGAGTATAGAATCTTATCTGTAGTAAGATTACTTCCGTATGAGTATATGAATTTGAAGTTCTTTGCTACGTAAAAAACAACCTGTCAAATATCATGTTTTATCTTAGGTTTTCGATACCAAAATCAATGTATAAAACATATCGCCATCCCTTTCATTATCTTTGACAAAACAGAGATAATAATATGTTTTATACAGGGAGTTTGGTATCAGAAACCAATGATTGATTTGGTTAATCTAAACGTATGGTAAGCCGTAATTGGAACCATGAGATTAGATTTCCACTGCCTCAACTGTACAAACGTTGTTATCTCTTTTTCCAATATTATGAAAAGGATGACAATGTTTTCGTAAACTCGTTACTTACAGTAAGATTGTAAGGAATGATATACAGGTGATGCTTAAGCATTAATTGTGTTAAATATTTCTTTAGCAAACTGAACCGACGACATTGTTTCGCGACGTGTACATCGGAACAATGTTGTCATTTTCTCGCATAAGAGAACAATAACAGCCATTGATACACTTCCTGGTAAGTGATAATTTCTGATAATATGACGTCAAGAGCTGTTCTGTTGATAGAGATCCGTTTCGATGTCCATTGCTTGTCGCCGTACCAAGTATACAGTAGAATTCGATTGAAAAACATAAAAGCAGCAATGTATTGTAAAAACCTGTAAGGATAACGTAAAGGACTATATGCCAGTTAATTATTTATAAAAAGTATACGTAGTACAATGAGTCAGATTTCTATTTAAAATCGATTCTGTGTATGTTATGATATAACCTGATATTGAATCAGCTTCACTATCTGTTAAACTTTTGTCAAGGGATAACGATAACTATGATAAAAGATGAAAAATTGATACTTTAAAACAACACAGTAGACTCTGATACAATCTCACAACTGGAAAATTATGAATAAATATGCTTACCAAACAGTTTAGCTTACTAATATTACAAATGCGAATATTAGGATGGATGGATGGATGTGGAGGTACGTCAAGAACGACTTTATGGATCTCGTTGAAATTCGGCATAGATGTATAACATAGTCTGGAAGAAGTCGGACGGAGTCGCGGGCTACTGCAAGTATTTACATAACTGAGGAAATTCTGTTCTATGAACACGGACTTGAACGAACCTTTTTTTTAAACATCCTAAAGATGTAATGCTATATTTTTTATCTGTATAAATAAAATAATTTTGATGAAACTGCAAATAACATTTTTTAGATATTTCGAGTTACGACAGTTCACCACACGACCAACAATTTTAATTAAAAGAGACACTTGCCGTGCATTCACATGTCTTCAAACATAATCCGACACAGAATATGTGCCAAGATATGGAACACCCTGTGTACTAGAAACAGACAAGCCAATAGCATTTCGTCTAAACTTATCACAATTACATCGTATGATTCACCGACATAATCATACCGACTTGATGACATTACTGCACGAATGTATCATTAAGAGATATTATTGTAACAAAAAAAATTATATATGAACTAAGTATTATCTGTGTGGTTAAAATTACATAACACTCACAATTAACCTTGTTAATACGTTGAGGTAATTTACAGAGTTACTTTATGATATGATACAAGGCTTCGTTTTATGCCTGATCATCAAATGTGATCATTTAAGAATTGTTTATTAAATAACTTACTAAGATTATAAATGCGAATGTTAAGATGGATGAATACTCGTTAAAACGTATCTTTAAAACAGCTGCATAGATTTCGCTTTAATTTGTTATAGATGTAGAACATAGTCTAGTAAAACATATATGCTACTAAGCTTATTTTAATTCCGCGCGAACGGAGTCGCGGTCGACGACTAGTAATGCTATAAATGTATAACCATAATAAAAATTAGACTTTAATATCCAATTAATAATAATCAAAAAACATATCTGCTACGTCACGTCACACGCTACGACAGGCAATATTAAACCGTACAGTTTAAAAAATAAAGTCCACAATAGTAAAATAGTTGTAAATTTACACATACAACAACACTTATTAGATGTGCGTGCAGTTTCACATGGCTTCTATTGTATTGGATGCGTTTGTTTACATTGTCTCGAGACATAAAAACTAATGAACTTCAAACAACTGGTGAGAAAACGCACCGGCTATATTTTTGTACCCCTTAACCGGTCACGATCTGATTTGCACCGACTTACAAGGCATTCGTTTGCGGTGTGTCGCGGTCCGCAACATAACCTTATGTGAACTACTATCAAGTAACAACAGCCTAATATGGAACGCATCGTTACGTCTAATTAAGTACTGTTTTAACTTTAAACGATCCATATAGTTATCGTTAGGTGCGATAATTTTAGAAAGGTATCCACTGTCGTGGCACCTGTATATATTGCTATCCTCTTCAATCTATTTATGAAAAACAGTGATAACAATACTGTGATATTCACAGCTGCTACAAATTTGTATGCCACAAAATAATAGTATTTATTTCCGTAACTAAATTGTTGGATACTTCTGGCATGACGTCAAAAAACAGGTATTAAATCTGACAAAATAGAAACGGTAGCACAACAACAAGAAATAAACAATTTAATTAATTTCCCCGGGACGGGAAGGTTGCTTGCTTCGGGACACGTTCGTAAATCACGCGCAAACGTCGACAAATGAAGTACAAAGAATAACTACTGATTTATATTGGAAATTATTGTACAAACAACGTTACAGTGAGTTTTCAAAACCAACCAAGTTTTTGTACGAATGTTCGTCAGTGGAAGTACAAATTTTGTCTCCTTTAATTGGTTACTTGTTAACTCCCCTAAGAGACTTTATTAAAAAAAATTGCTACAAACATGTTCCAAAGAACGCAGGTAAATTAAAAAAACGAAAGAGCAAAGAAATATAAGGGTTTCATAAGAAGTATACGTAACGAAATTGAGAACACATCTTTGCTAAGAATTCGTTTGTGTAGATATAGGAAAGTGGGTCGCTACCCGCTACCCTGGCTACTCTTAAGATTTGTACCGTTGTTTACCGACCTCTTTCGACGCTCGACTCTATACGTAAGTTGTTTACCTGAAACCAAAGATATATACAAATTAAATTACGTATTTAATAGAGTCAAACAAACAAGTTTGTTGAGAATTTATTACTTTCAGTATTCGTTAATTATTTTTAATTAATATCGTTAATTACTTAACAGTGGTAGAGCCCGCTTTAACATCTTCGCACGAATTGACCTGGCTCGCCCGGTGAAATACCACGACCACACAGAAGATAGGCGTGAAGTGGAAGCAATTCCGGATGTCGTCTGATGAGTGTGCGTCTCGGAGGCCTAATTTAGTCCTCTTTCCCTTCCCACCCTTTTTCTTATAAGGCAAGGATAGGAAGTGGAAGTTGACTTTCCGGATGGGAGGGTATGCATGAAAAGGGAAGATATTTTCTTTCTCTGCATCCTCTCCTCCGTCGATTAAAGGTAGGCAACGCACATGCAATTGCGTATGTCTATGAGCAACGGTCACTTCGCTATTTGAGCGATTTCAGATGACCGCTCGCTCGTTTGCCACCTTATGATATAAGAAAAAAAAATCATCATCATTAACGTTTGAAGGTTAATTATTTACTTTCCTATCATTTTTTTCGTATCTTCTATCAGCTGTTTTATTTGATTTTTAATGTGAATGGCACAATATGTTACAAGATGTAATAAAAACGTTTAATGGCCACCTATATAATCTTCTCATAAGAGCAATTGCAAAAAGCAACAGGAGTTACCCAATGTGTTTTATAGCAGCAGTATTCAGACAATTTAATGGGCGCATTGCATCACTGTATGCATCAATTATTTTTATTACTTACATGTTATTTTAACAAGATCTTTTGTCTTGCAATGTGAAATAAGACTTTGTTAAACAAACATAATGAGTATCATTTTTAGTAGGGATATACATATGTTCGTTAGTAACTAAGAATGTGGGCATCCAAAATCGCAACAATCAATCATCTACTGAACGTCTCTCTCGGTATCTTAGAAAAACCGAGTTAACGATGTTTTAATACGGTTGTTTTTGCAATGAAAACCCGAATAATAAACAACCGATGAACTTCCGTATAGATTATAGTTCTATAAGAATAACCTATATTGCATAATCTACCAGTGGTCGCCCGTCACTCCGTCCGCGCGGAATTAAATGAAAAGATAATCAGTTGTCTATGTGTTCTTCCAGACTATGTTCTATATGTATGCCTAATTCGATCGAGATCCCTGGTGATACCTTTTAACAATTATCCATTGATGGTCATCCATTTAAACATTCGCATTTATAATATTATTAAATTTAAGAAAAAAAAAACACTAACTACCTACCTAACTAAACTAACCTATTTAAATAAACGCTGTGTTATTCTCTGGGCCTCTGTCACCGTGTTTTTATTAAAATGCAACACAAAGCGGTCACCTAACCCGATACGATCAATCGAAAATGCGCATGTACAATACTGAATCGTTCAGATATCGATTTGAAATCATAATCGATACGGTCGACGCTAAATGCGTATTCGATGGTAATTTTTCTACGGGTGTTGTATTCAACTCGCATCCTTAAATAAATATAAAGGCAAAGATAAGTCTCGAGTTACTTCGCTAGGGCTGATAACCGTTGTTAATAATTTCAAATTACAGCAAATATACTGCCCCTTACGCCTTGTACTAATGTTATAAAGGATAAAATCATCTGATAGAAAGCTCTACTTTTTTCAGGACTATCGGGGACCTCAATTACAACTATAGTAATATGTCTAACACAAGCCGGCATTTGTCTATGGTAGCAAGTGGTAGGTATTTTATTATACACGTTTTTATCAGATCAGAATAAACAGTGGGCAGATTTTCCTAGTAATCATTTTGCCTTGTTTATAGCTCGAATACCTATCGCACGATGAATAGTGTAGGGAAATTAGATTAACAACGTACGAGTCGTTTCTTGAATTTTTATCTCGTTTATTGAGATTCTAACAGCGAGTGGGAAGAATGTTGAAGTTAAACAAAGTTTGAGTAAATTGTTATTTAAAAAAATAATTAATCAGGAACTACTACAATTCAGCTATGATTATATGAATTTTGATGGACGTTTTTGACAATACTGTAACGACATTTATAATAATTTTTTTTTAAAGATTTCCTACAGCAAAATTATAAAGACAAGTACCTATAGTAATATTACACGTTATATAAGCAGCTGAGGTATCTAGAAATACAATTGATATACAGAAATTATTCAAATTTAGACTCTAAACCACATCGTATATGGCGTGAAATCGAATGGCGCGTACCGAATAAATAACAAAAAAACATAGCAACGCTAATGTGTAGAATTGTGCTCTACCAACTTAGAGAAAGTAATTTAAAAGCATTACAATGTGTTACAATATTTGTCATTCTTCAAAAAGCATTCATTTGAATAGTTTTATTTAGAAAATATCACGATCCTTGCCTATGGAATAAAAAAAAATCGCCAGTTCTAATAAGGAGTTGAATGTGTATTGAACATTCGTAACATGTTGTATGCATCTGTGGCTTATGACTGTATTATGCAAGCCACACACGTTAGGTTGTCTAAGATAGTTAAAACCTTGGTAGTTACGTACATCAAACCTAATGTGTGTAACTTGCATTATCTTGCAAGACAGAACCGCATAGAGTCTTGTCTATGCTTGTCTTGTCTATGAATGTCGTGTCTGAATGTTTATCTGTGCGTCAAACACGCGAACATTCGTGTCGGGAGCAATGCACCCAATGCAGCCGCCGCGGCCTCGCTTACATACGTCACAACCTTCTAACAATGCTCAATAGATATTTAACTCAAACAAAATTCTAGGCAATGCAATATACCGATATCTAACAAATCTAGACGTTGAAAAATAAGCCAAGGCAGTTTCAACATGACATGATCTGCTTTTTCATATTATAAAGAAGCCGTTTACATTCAAGACTTATATTTTACTACAATCTTATCCTTAGATTTTCATGATTCATTCGTTATGTTTTTATTAAGATGTCGTATGCGAAACAAATTTTAGAAAAAAAAACAATTTCACAGCAATAAACAAGCAACAATACTTCAAACACCATTAAAGACTGTATCAGATGAACAGAAACGTTGATTAACATGTTTATGTACATATTTAACGAGGCACTTCCAGTCGAAGGCCATTCTTGGTAGAGCGTTTTAATCATTTGAATATTAAGATAGAAACTAGATAGGATTAGCATTATAAAGTAAGGTATACTTCAATGCAAAATACCCAATGTCTGGTAAATTAATTTCAAATAAATTAAACCAAGACAACAATGAGATCTACTAGGATATAATAAAACAAATGTGGTAGGGTATAAAATTCTAACGACGTAAACTTGGTAGAAAAGTAGAGCGTCGTAAACGAGCGATGCAAAAAACAATAGCGCAACGACAAAGTTGGCGCCCACGATAAAGAATCCTCTGCACCAGACTTTCATTACGCGTTATATAAAATTCCATAAATTCGCAGCCGGCCTAGGAACCCGCTAGGCTTACTAAAGACATACAACATTCAAAACATTCAAGATCTATATAACATAACCCACCTATCAAGTGTTAGGCTTGATTCAGTTAGAATAAGATTCATACAAATTCCATCGGTCGAATCACGAAAGCTTTTTGATAGTGGTTTTATTGGCAAGTGTATATTCAATTAAGGGTAAAAAAATACATTATTTTCCCCGATGAATTCTATTAATTGGCGATTAAATTTCCTTTAATTTTGAGTAATGAATCGAACTAAATGGACTTTAAATGAGCAATGTTGACACAAATATACTCAATAGCATGATTCAAATCTATTAAGTGCTATTAGTAATTGACTTTATGATTCTTGAAATCATACGAAACACAAACTGTTGCATGCTGATTGTAAATTAAATCCTACTAGCTATCTCCCGCGACTCCCACCGTTCGGAATTTAAAAAAAACAACATAATAATAAGCCTATGTGTTCTTTCAGACTATTTAATATGAATGCCAAATTTCAAATTTCAGAGAGATCTGTTTAGCTGTTTATGAGATACCTTCCAACATTTCTCCATTCATCCATCTAAACTTAAAATAACTGCAGAAATTATCCAAGAGTCACAATCAAAAAGAATCAGTAATATTCGTTTTCGTCGTCAGTAATTTGATTATAATCCAACTGGCCACCTTTCCGTATTAAATTGCAAAGTATTTGGCAGTATCATCAAACAATTTATGACTTGATATACTTTGGCATAATGCGTTTCTAAAGTTCTTACTAAATCTTGTATTAAGATTACATAACTCCCTCCTTTAAGGGGTAGATAATTATATACATGTGTATTTTTTTGAGGCCATGCAAAGAATTGTAGCGTAATCATCGTATAGTCCGTCTGGCAGGCTTTTTACTCGGGGTGTTTATGTTTTATCTGAGCGGTGACAAGCCGGGGCACATTAGCACAATAGATAATAGAGGCCGTGGCCTCACTCGCTCCATACAAATGAGAAAATGTTTTGTACTTCTGAATTATCAATGTCTTTATAATCTAAAATGGAAATAGTAAACTAAAACAGAAACGAAGAGTAAATAACAATGGTCATTGTGCATCTGTTGATTATAATTTATTTGGTATTATATCATTTTCTTAGACAAATAAATTTTACCAAATCCCTTTTACAGTCCTTTGGAAATCGTTATAAATTAAACAAGTATTTGGGTAAGGAAGAATTACATAATTGAGTTACAATTTTGTGAATTTTCGAAAAGTAAATCTCAAAATGATACACAGTGTACAGCGGTTCTGTTTTTTCCTTTTCGATGTACGGAACCCTAAAAACAACAATGATGTGTTGTCAAAACATAAACAACGATTAAAATTTCATGAAGTGTCATTAAATTTCTCAGAGTCCATTTTGACTTTCAATTACTCATGACTGACGACATGACTTTCATTTCATTCGTATCGCTTCGTTGCTTTATATTGAAGAATATTTAAGATATTCGTTGATTTATTTGTCCGTTTACACATCTATAGAAACATCTAAATTATCATACAAAAATATTCAATCTATTCTAATTCAATTAATTAAAGAGTGTGGTACAAATAGAGTGGCTATTAAATTTTATTTACTTTAGTAATTTTTATTGCTTTTTCCACCATGACATCAAATTAATCAAAATGAGAACTCAAGTAAAATAGAGAAGTCAAAACATATTATTAAAATACTCTATACTTTTAAATAGATTTATTTATAGTTTTAGGGTACGTGTACCAAGCAAACAGAACTGCTATGGGGCCACAACATACAAAACAATACAGCACGTTTCGTTATATCGTTTCGATTTCCCCACTTTCGTCGCCTTGTGGTTCGTGCCAACGTCGACCTCCGCTCTCAATACTTTTATTTAACCACCGCATTAGTATTTGAATGATAATTTGTTAGCTGGTACACTTTCCATGTTTACTATACGCCGATTACGTACACGATGTTACATACTTTGAAATTACTTATTGCTATACTAATTTTCTTTAAGACTATGACCAGGAGATCATAAGTACCAAGAGCAAAGCAATAATTTAAAGCAGATATGTATTCGATAGGTAATAACGAACATTTTGTTGTAGGATGTTTACCAATCATCCTTGAACAATGGTCAGCAAAACATCCCGACGAATTAATCGGATCTCGGTGTTGTAAATACTATGTTGACCGTACGAATTACGAAAAGTTTACATTGTTAAACAAATATACTCTACACAACTTTGCAATGGACAAAATTGTATGGACGTAAGAAATATTCATTTATTACACTTTAAAAATACTCTTGAGGACTTGTATTTTCAAGCAACAAACAAATGATAGAAACTTATACAAAAAATTTAAATACGCACTGGCGACAAATTTACATAAAAATTTTGATCCTAGTTTTAAAAGAAAAAAGAATATAAATTACATACAAAGTTGATTAACCTTTGCTAATTGAAGAGATCTAAAAAATAATCCAGAGGTCACAAACCGTCTGACATTCTAGCAAAGAGTGTACATTGCTTTAGTGTTATCTCTTAAGATATGCGTCAAAGTGAGGATTCGAACGATTCAAACCCAAGAGGTTCCCAAGAATGACAAACAGAACACGTTAATTAACAGATATCACCAACATTCGGAACAGCTAATCAAGCTTTGCTATTTGCTTTGAATTTTAAATAACGTTTAAACGCGATTACGTATTAATTAAACCTTGTTTATTCTGTATAATTAACCTCTCTAGTCAAATAGCTCAACCAATTTTCTGCGTAATCGAAAAAACATTTTTTAAGTAATATTCAATAAACCACGTAATACAAAAAAAATGCAACCACAGAATTAATAAATTAACTAAGAAATAAGCAATTGAATTAATATACGCACATACTTAACCGAAACTAGTTTTGTTTTTTCGTTCAGTTTAGGTCAATGCCTCCAGTTAATGTGTTCATTGATTACCTTGGTAATGTATAAAACCAAAATCTTTGAAGCAACTTATATATATATGTACTACCGTCTCTTTCATTGTCTCTAAAAAAATTGAGATAACATGTTTCTGTACAGTTGTTTCTGCAATGGAAACTGAGAGCAATAATTGCTTATAGCAAGGTAGGCGAGCTTGATAAAGCGTTCGTGGCACACTTGCCTCGTCGAGTATCCATTGACATCGATGGCAACAGAGCTGGGTCGACATTGAGGGCACTCGCTTATGTACCGCCTATAATGGATGCAGATAACTCGTCCACAAACCTTTTATAGTTGTCATTCTATACCTTTAAACTTTTTTAGACCCAATCTAAATCAGTAATGAGTATCTAGCTATAAAGTTATTACACAAACTAAGAAAAAAACTGATATGTGAAAAGACAGGACAGAGCCCAAAATATAACTTATTAAATCTTCGCTCGTATCATATTGTTAGTTACGTCGGTTCTTGAAAAGTGGAACCATCAAAAGAAGGCAATAATCAATAGATTGCCTTCTTTTGTTCTCAGGCGATAATTGACGAAGCGAGTCACGCGAGTATTTGCTTTAGCAGTACGTACACTAGAATTGGAACGACACAGAGAAGGGATGGCCCCTGCGCAAGGATGACACGCAAAATTATCAAGCGTACGATATATTTTTGGTCAAGATGCGTCCCATTGGAGATCCTGGGACCTTCGCTGTCATACTTGAGGATGGCCACCGAGTATTAGTGAGTAGAAATCTCATAAAACCCTGTCTTTCCCCCGACAAAGCAGAATCTTTTTGAAGATTTCCCCCGATACAAAAAAGGAGGTCACCCGAATCGATCACAAAGCGTTGGGCAGTGTGAAAGTTAAACGTCCTGCGACGGAGATACAATATCCTATAATACAAGGTGAAAGTTTGTGACAGTGACTAATCAGTGACATAGAGCCAAAGGCTTTACAAATTCGGCCGAGCTCGAAAAGTTATGACTTAAAGCCTCCGCTGGGTTATTTCATATTCACATTATGAAGCACATATGCTACAATATATATAGTATTTTCAACCTTTGTTAAGTCAAGTATTAATATTACACACGTCGCCCTTTGGTCGAAATTCGACCACAGTTCATAATTTAATATTTTTTTACTCTAAATTACATAAATTGTAGATCGATCTATTAGTGATTCCTATAACAACGTCACACCTTTCGTGACTTTGCAAAATAAAAAATTATAACATTCATTGATTCATTTACGAAATGAAAAATTATACCCTAGCGAGAAATAAATAGTTTCCATTTAGCTTTTTACAAGGAAAAATTGCAAGTTACCAACGTATTTAAACTGTCACCTATTTGCGTGACTCATTTAATGATAGCATATTTCACTTATACTTATAATGGAAATAAAAAAGTACAAATCCATAAAAAAACACCAGAATATTAGACCATTCGTAACATACATATGATATAGTTATTTGACGTCAGATTAAACTAAGTAATGTTTGTCGATTATGACTTTTTATTATCTGATACTAACTGTCACGAGTAAATTCATATGTAATTAACTTAAGCTACATCGTTAATATTTTTAGTATTGTCTACTTAATTTACGTAACAATTAAGTAACGAGATTTCGAACATTACCAGTATTGGTTGTTTGTGTTCTCACACGGACTAAAGGTACCAGGCGATAATAAATAAGGAGGAGGTAGGTGTAGCGACTTTGACAGTGCCCCGGTATGGCAACAGCGCGATGTTACGTAACGCGGGACGCGTGGCGCGGGGTGGAGCGGTGAGGCGCGGGCGGGGGGCGCCGGGTGAGTGACCCGCAGCTCGGCCGGTGCCAATTTGCTCATCGCATCACATCGCGCCGTCTTCGCTGCACTCGCACTCCACGCGAAATACGACGGATAGAGGAACGATGTCAAGGGTCATGACATGCTCGCCTGGTACGAACATCGTGGAAACATAGGTATCGAGAAAGTAAATCTAAGTAATAATTATTAATTTTGAAGAAATCAGTTGTTAAATAAAGCATTACGTGGCGTTTCAAGCTGAACTATGATATCATGATAAAGTATAAAATAAATAAAGTTCTAGATTTGCATACTGCTAGCGAGAATTACTGTAACTCTTAATCCTTTAGCACGTTATAACAAATTTGAACAAAAATAAATACCCAAAATCCTGTCTGCAAGTTGTGGGCCTGCAAGCGAGCGAGCGAGCGAGGTGAACGACAAGTCGACACACGGGTTTTTTCGGTATACTTTTCCGCCTACGCTCGAGGCCTTTTAAAAAGAGCAAGGAAACACGAAAGCGACGTAATTGTCGCAGTTGCCCACATCCGGGACTTGTCCTTGAAGACACAACGCCGTGGACACGTTTTTCGGACGCACTGTTCCGTTCAATGAATATCATTCGATGTTAAAGCTCAAAGGAGCAGAAAACTACACAAGCATTTTGTCAATTGTCACTATTTTAACAATTTAATGATGATTTAAAATTGTTAAATTGCATACGAGTGCATTAGAATCATGAATTATAAAGACAAGTATTTATTTAATTCAGGCAACAGTAAATGTTAAAGATAATTTAACTACAACAAGACCCATAAAATACTGCTTTAGAGCTATTTCCCGCAGCTTCGTCTGTTTAAAAAAAAATCTGAAATTAGTAGTAGCCTAGGTTTGTAACCCCTGTGCCAAATTTCAATCCGATCAGTTTAAACATTCTGGAGTTACATGATAACAGACATCAGTTCATCAAAACTAACGTATTCATAGTTTTAATAAGATTTGGTTAGTGTGGCGGAATGTCGACGAATCTGTGTCCTTGTTATTAAATGACTCGGCATTAAAACTACAAAAACCGCTTCCACGACAGTTCTTGTTTACCTTTACAATAATTTAAAGTTAAAAGATGAGGATCATAAATATTAAAATTATTTTGTTTCTTTTAAAATAAAATCGTCGTTAAAGTTGATAATAATCAAAGACATTCAATATCAATAGACATCACAAACCAATAAGGAACCCACGACTAACCACATTTGTTTCCTACTGTCGAAAATCAAAGTATTTCTAGGGAAATGTTCCGAATGTCTGCTCTATAACTATCTAGGTATTTGTTAATAGGATATCTCGTACAAAAACTAGCTGTAACGACCAGTCGATTTTACTCAATACTTTTGTCACGAGTTACTGGCAAAGCCTTAAAGCTTTGTCGCATACACGGCACGTAGAGCAAGAGTAATGAACAATAATCGGCTTAAGTTACTGCTCGCCATATCTACTTAATACTCAAGACTGGCTTTGACACTACGAAAGTATACCGTTAACTTCATGTCACTTTGTGTACTGACTAAAGCGAGTGCTGTAGCAAGATAAGAACTGATAGATAGTCTAAAAAGCATCAATGACGTAAAAAAGGAACGTTAACTCATATTACAGTAAAATACAGAGATAGCGAATCTATATCAACATGACATCTTACCGCCGGGCCGTGGATAAACTAACGTAGATGCCACGGTCCGGTTGGGCGTAGGAGAACACCGCGGGGTTTAGTGGGTAGTCCGGTCTTGTTCCCAGGCCGGGAGTCCCACACGAAACCGTCCCTGCTGCCCCCGCAGCACGGACGGCAAAGTGCAAAAACGCATTCCCCGCATTAACAAAACAAAACATGACATGTTACTAATATTATAAATGCGAATGTTTAGATAGATGGATGGAACGGCTCAACAAATTTTGATGAAATTTGGCACACGTGTTCAACATACTCTGAAGGAACACATAGGATATTTATTAAGTATTTTTTTAATTCCGCGCGGATAGAGTCGCGGGCGAATGCTAGTTATTCTATATTTGACGAGTACCTGGACGCGTCATCGAATAATTTTGACTTTGTGACTATCGGGAACAATCCGTATCGTAAGGATTCGATTCAGCTCCTCATATACTACATTTAAACCATCCAAATTTACTTTATACATCTCAGGTACGAAAATAAAATGTTTATATAATGTGTTTACTGTAGCTCTTTGCGTTGGGCGACGCCAAATATATCTTCATATAACCGAAGGTGAGGACATCAGAAATAATATTGAAAGTTGATTTTATCGTTGAATAATAATTTAATAAGCGTTTCGAACTTAATTATTTTTTATTTCTATAAAATAAATAAAGGTTATTGCGCATAAAAATTAAAACGGTGTATTTTTTTTTGTCATTGAAAAAAACTTCATATTAATGTTATAAAACTAATGTGTTGGTTCCTGTAGCCACCAGGTAATCATAAATTTACTGTAATTATCTTTAAGGCGTACTGAAAGTCACTATTTAATATCTAGAAATACATATCATATAAAAAAAAAACCTCAAACTGTAATTTCTTCTGTCAAAATATACCCGACTACATGGTGTTAAAATTCAAATTACAAACTGAATCAAATCGTAGTAAAGAAAAACGAAACAATAAATATTAACATTCTATATTCAAAATCTGATCACGACTTTATGAACATAATCGTCAAAATGATGTCAACTTTCTTTGGCTGTACAAAGAAAGTTGCATCATAAATAAACATCATTGGACCGCATCATAAAGTTTTATCTTCACTACAGATTGGCAAGATTCTTAAAATATATATATTTTATTACCATAATACTAACGCATTCAAATCATATTTACAATGACTCGTTAAAAATCTACACGTAATATTTATACAAAACTACCCGACGCCTGCAAGTCCGCGTGGAATTTAAAAAAAAACTTAATAAGCCTATGTGTTCTTCCAGACTATGTTCTACGTGTATGCAAAATTTCAGCTAGATCCGTTCAGCCGTTCCGGAGATACATTCAAACAAACAAACATCCATCCATCCATCCAAACATTCGCATTTATAATATTAGTAAGAAGAAAGATTAAAACAGCGCATATTCGTAATCTGTTACTAAGTGCGACCTTTAGTGGAGATTTCTCTTATAAAATCTTTACAGTGGTAGAGCGCGCTTTAACATCTTAGCACGAATTGGCCCGGCTCGCCCGGTGAAATACCACGACCACACAGAAGACAGTCGTGAAGTGGAAGCAATTCCGCGTTTCGTCTGATGAGTGTGCGTCCCGGAGGCATAATTTAGTCCTCTTTCCCTTCCCACCCTTTTTCTTAGAAGGAAAGGATGGGAAGTGGAAGTGGACTTTCCGGATGAGAGGATGCATGGGAAGGGAAAATATTTTCTTTCTGTGCATCCTCTCCTCTGTCGATTAAAGGTAGGCAACGCATATGCGATTGCGTATGTCTATGGGCAACGGTCACTTCGCTATTTCATCGATTTCGGGTGGCCGATTGCTCGTTTGCCACCTTTTGATATAAAAAAAACCACTTAACGTCTCTGAGTGCGACAGTCAGTTATTTTTTATAGCTCTAACACACTTGCATGAACCAATACACCATATATTACACCCCATTAATATGTTAATTACCATTTAACTCGTTTATTCTGTGCACTATCTTTTATGATTTTTTGTTTACCGTTAATATTATCAAAAATTTATTTAATTAAGAAAATTGCTTAAAAAGATACGTCTCAACAACACAATATAATGTCCCAATTGACCTATTTAAATTTTAAACAAATATAAATAACATAGAATATAACACAAATCGATTTAAACTAAGAAAAGAGTCACATCTCTAATGAGATGTTAAGAGATGGAACTCTTTTCGCCAGATGGCTCGTAAATGTTTCGAGACTTGTCTCAATTTAGAAATGGTAACCCTATCCCTGACGCTCACACTCGTCCGCTCACAGTAAACACACGATATTGCGTCACACAGTCGCTCATTCGATTAACACCCTAATGACAAAGGCGTTAGATTTACATTGCAAAGCGACGTATATTTTGTTATTTACAAATTTCACGCTACAATAATTTGGAACGAAGTTTAACAAAATATGCGTATTTTAAAATTTGATACGATTTTTTTAACCATAGCACAAATTGACGTCATGAAAAATCAAGTAAGGTAGAGATATGGCAGAAATTCACAGATCAATATTCTACAAATCTATACATATTAATAAAATTGGAGAGTCTGTATGTAAAATCTGATAAGGAAAAACCATTTATAAAATTTTTGTCTGTCTATACGTCTATCCAAAAGGCGGAGTTTATTCTGGATTATCTCCGGAACTGCTAGACCGATTTTGACGGGACTTGGTCGGGAAGGTAGCTGATGCATGAGGGCATATTATAGGCTACTTTTCTTTAATTCTGCTGAAACGAAGTCGCGAGCGACCGATAATTGAGCATATAAGTCCTCGTTTTCCTCAACACAGATCACATACGACTCAAGGCATCGACTCCGCCTTACCCACAGATAAGGAAAACCGTTAATTACGAGCAAAACATGGCATTGCTTGAATTTAAAATACAACTTCAACAAGAAATAAACAATTGCTCCCCGTATTTACTTACAAGAATAATGCGAAACATAAAACATTTAAAAAAAAGTATAGCAACTGCTAAAATTAGATTTACATCACAAGGCAAAAATTATCTTTATATCAAGATAAATGTTTGAAACAGAAAACGCGATAGATTCAATATTTTCCTACTTACATATCTTCTCTCGCATAATTACAGAATTCAAACAATCAAAACAAACTACACTATACCTACATCAAAACTGTATAACCTTGATAAATTCCTAAGTAAAACCCAACTTAATATTCTCGCCTCATTCCCTGAGTCCCGTGTACAGGGGGATCACGTTGCCACCTCATCGGGAGCGGCGGGCACGTGTAACTTGCGTAACCAGCCGGCTGTACGTGTGACTTAGCCGCGTGATCACTCGCTATATCCAGTGACCTGGGGCCGTATGAAAAATTTATATTACAAATAAGACAATGTCTCAAACACTCACTTTCGCACTCAGAATAGATAATTATTGATCAATACGGTGATAATTGAAATCGAATCACAGGATTTAGCTATACACGAATTGTTTGAAGCACTCGGTGCTGACTCCCCGACACGAGACCCTTACTATTTCTACTTTATATTGTGTCCTGCACGTGCCAACGACTCGTGTAGCGTGTTCATTTATTAATATTACAAAAATCGTAGTATCATAAAGCGTCTGAAGTAGAGAATTTTATTTCTAGGAATGTTTAACATATTATATATATCTAGACTATAAAAATTTTATTTACGGACTTAACTTTACTCAGATTGTTATACAAGAATGTGCTCGAAAACTAAAACTTATATTTGAATACTGACAACAAATGACACAGAATAAAGTATTAAATATTAAAAAGAAAAACTTACAAAAACGCCTACCGACGTAAAGTTAAAGATTCGACTTGCATAGCATCGTTACTTTCAAAACTGGCCCAGATGCCGCGTAACGGGACAAAGACAATCGCGACAGATGCGCAGGCGCACACAGCACGCCACGGACCAGTACCAGATAACAACAGGATACGAAACCAGCCAGATATTTCCACACAACGATTATGTATTCGAAATGCTGCATCATTTTGAATTCGAGGACGGACTACGAACGTGCTCATTGCAATTCAGTTGTATTGCGTAAAAAAGATTCACCTATGTCAAAACTACATGGCGATATAAACACTCGTATACTACTATGAATTTTTTTAAACATTATTTGAACATAGTGCGTAATACGCTAACAACTGGCATTATAAACTCTAACAAAATAAAAATATGGCTTCCTAAATGATTAGTTAAAAAAGTATGTTGAAGATTATGAAGATATGCTATAGAATATAAAATGGCAGAGTCTCTCTCTCACTCTCTCTCTACCCAGAATTTGTCGTAGGCGAACCAATCAAATAATTGACATACTGAACAATAAGTTTGAAAGATTCCCCACTTTTGAGTTACGAAACAAATCACTAAAGAAAACCTTTCCATTCCACAATAATCTTACTAATATTATAAATACGAATGTTTGAATGGATGGATTAATATTTGTCAGAAGGTATCTCCAGAACTGCTGCATAGATCTCGATAAAATTTCGTTTAGATGTAGAGCACGGTCTGGAAGAGCACATAGGCTACTTACTAAGATTGTTTTATTTCGCGCGGACAGAGTCGCGGACAAAAATCTAGTGACAAATAAATTATTCATAATACTGAAGGCGGCGATTCATATCAAATCACATCGTTTGTTATCAAAGAGACTGTTGACGTGTTTAAATATTCAATATGGCCGCCAACGTCCAAACGTCTCATCGGTACAACTTGAGGCAACATTATTCAAGACCACTGACTAAACAGAATGTCACTATCTCACTATATTATAAGTAAAATTTTCCATGAAACCAACAATAGTTAATCTCCAAGACATGTTATCTAAATAGTTTTTAATGAAATATTCACTAGAAAACATACTAAAAATAATATAGGTTCAATTTTTGTTGTAGAAAAATCCACGCTATTTTACGCAACTGTTGCTAATTTCAACTTTCTAAAGTAGTAGACCGACCGACTGGAGAAGATAGGCGATTCTATAGAGTGAAAACTAAATCTCCATATAAAAATCTATATAAAATAACAATATAACTCAAGCCCGTGACCCAGAGGGGAAGGCAGAAACAATGCTCCTCCGTTTGGTGCGGTCCTGATACACCTTTGGACGTCGGTTTGGGGGGCTCTCGATACCGCCCTTATTAAGTTTAATAAATTTCATTTCATCAATCTAGATGGTAAAGTTTATATAAAAACGAAAACCATAATTAATATTTATTATAAATATAAATTCAAGGTAAACTCTTTAGTATTAAACGTAAAACCAGTTAAGTATCCTTCAATAACTGGATTTCATTATACTTTCGAAATAGCACTTTAAAAAAAAAGAGAATCGATAAAAAAATATTTTTATATAACAATTCAACAAGCGTAAAAGTTACAGTAAAGTTACGATAACATTCATCATTAAAATATTGTACCACAACATGGTTATATTGTATTGAAATCGATTACGCATGGAATCGAATATAATCGACAAAGATTAACACGTGAAGGTTATCACATTCAGTTAACGATAGTTGACACAGATGGTCGAGTAGTTTCCACACTTGTGAACCTCGAATAGTTTTTTTGTTTGTTTCAACCCAAAGCGTATGAGTAAAATCGTAATATCTTCACAGACATAAAAAAAATTACGATTATCATGATGATGAAATAGAATTTGATGCACGAATTACCGTGAGTTTCTGAGACCAAAATCCACGTACCAAATTGTTATCTCTTATTTATTAAAGATAATGACAGGGATGACGATATTTACAGTAATTTTAATCTCAGAAAACAATGGTAAGTCAGTTTTCACTACCGATAGTACAGTACAAAAATATACTGCTATCACTTTCTTTCAAAAGAGAATGAAAGGGATATCACTATGTTTTGTGCCAACATTTCGGCATGTCCTAACGACCGTGTTTATGTATAGATGTTTTGATACAGACGTGACGTCACACGATAGGACAATGCCAAGTCGTAATATCATTTCCCAAAATAATTTCAAATTCAGTGTTAGAGGAAAATGGTCTTTTAACCAAGCTTAATAAAATATTTACATATATAAATGTATTATAAATATATAGCTATAAAACATTTTAGGGCCGTGGGTGTAATATTTTTACCGTATAAAATTTTTCCGCACTTCACCTGATAACAACAGTTAAGGTACTCTGGGTTTTACATGTGATATTTTATCTTTAATGAAACGGATAAAAACATTGATTCTTTTTTATCTCATATAGAAGATAGTGAAATAGTAATAAAACCTTTAGCTTAATAAATAAGATGTTCTTTGAAGGATTGATTGTATGAAAATTATTAAAAAACTATACATATATCTCTTTCGTCTGATTCCCCATTGACAGGAGTGGTGTTTTTCTGGAATTGGCCGTTCTATCCCGATCGCCTGTTGTCATAACTTTTTAGATTTAAAACTTGTGACGTCACACTTTTATGGTCGATGTAAATTCTTATTTCAAACACGCTGTATCACTGACCTTGTAGATAGTGTGGTCCGGCTGCACTAGTCCGGATTGGTAGAATGCTGTATGAGGACTCAGTGGGCGCTTCTTGGCTGGATGCGCCCAGTAGGGCGAGCCTGCCTGCTGCTGCGAGAATGGCTGACTGCTGCGATCTTGCACCCAGCTCTCCGGGTACATGACATGCATTCCCTGGAAAATGCAAATATTAAGATTTAATTAGTGCTGTTTTGAGTACGTAGTTTCAGAAACATAGGAACCTAGCTGATTTTAACAATGTAATATAACTTTGGACATTTGTTATTAGTTAGTTACAGAGTGTACCTTAACGTGATAAAAATCATGTCGTGTAAAAAAATATCTTGTCATTTGAAGTAAAACATCTCTTGACGCATATACGTTATCGCGGAGTTAACTGGTATATCATTATATGTTGTTCATTCTTTAAAATAACTTATAAATCTTACACCCGTATTGTCTAAATCTCAAGCTAATAATAACATACAATCATATTCTAATCATAGAAGATAGATAAACAATATTGAACCAATTAAACATTAAACCAACCCGTAGCACCGAATATTCAGTCTGATTTCATTCACCACTCCCATATCTACGGTGTACATAAAATCGTACCTACTAACCTTAATTCTCAAAAAAAAAAGATTAACGTCAGAGAATTTGATAAACGTCCGAAACGAACGCAGAGTCTATCCAATTTTTTAGCTACATAATACAATTAGTGAGAGAAAAAGACCATTCTACGCTGACACCCACGAAAATGAAATAGGAGGTAGGAGGTAAGTGAAGGGGGAAGGGGGGAGGTGTAATTTTAATATTTCCTCCGTAATCCCGTATAGTGCGCCGTGGAATCGTGTTTTCATTCCCTAAGAGCCACCATTACTAAGGATCCTTGACTTTCGTGATGGCCCGTCGTAAATATCGGGCGACATGAAAGCTTCACGTAAAAATAAAGACGCACCTCATTAACCTAATTGTAGTTACTAAGAAACTCTTAAAGCCGACATAATTGAATACGTATCACATTTATAGCTTGATATAGTAGAATTTTATAGTATACTAGCTGTCGCCCGCGACTTCGTCCGCGCGGGATTAAAAATAGATGTTGGCCGATTCTCAGAACTACTCAATATGCTCACAAAATTTCATGAGAATCGGTCATGCCGTTTCGGAGGAGTATGGGAACAAATATTGTGACACGAGAATTTTATATATAAAATTTTGAGATATTTTGGACGATCTTCACTTCGCACGAGTCACTGCGCAAAACACTATTTTAGATGTAGCAGGACGTAGCGGCATTAGTTATTTGAAAAGAACTAAACGATAACTAATTATACTAATCGTAATTTAAAAAAGTAACTAAGTAAGCGCTAAGAAATGTTATTTCGTTATTTAGACCCTTAGTGTACATTTCGTATGAGAAATCTACACTAAAATACTGATCATGTGACCATTAAAGTTAAGTAGCAATTATTTATTACTCTGAGCGGAGAACGAAAACAATATGAAAAAATACATGTTGTTGAAACATTTGCTTAGTTATTTACTAGAGTATATACAAAGTACTAGATCAATTTCCATTCCGTCGGATAAAAACTAATTGCAAATATGAGAATATTGTTTCGAAAATTACTTCTAACACAATAGACAAGTTATTTCAGGCCTAATAAAAATAGTGATAACGCAAACCTATATAAAACCTTGTTACCACAAACGCACAAAAAAACTCAGCTTACGAGATATTGGCTGTATTTTTTCTCAGACATGTAATTTTTCGGACCGATGATGCCTTAAATAACATGATATAAGTTACAACAGACGATTCCTTTCTACTTTGTGCCATTCAATCGTGAGAAATAAGAAAAATGTTAGCTATAAATAAACATTTTTTTTAAATTTAGAAATTAAATTGTTCCCATAAATACATATCGAATTATCTTTAAATATTAACCAAAAAGGAATTGCAACGGTCTTAACAGTATTTCCATTTTTAATTACAATACCTTTTATATCGAAGACAATTTCTACAATATTAAAATGTTTATTTGAAACATTAAGCTAGAAGATTGAAATATATATTTCCCGCTTACTTTTCATGTTAATTAAAAAAAAATAGGTCATTATATTCCACGGTTCATTTTACACTAGCTTGTCCTCGTCGTCATCTAGACCGGGTTACAAGCGACATCGGTGTCCGATATAAACAAGGCGACGCAACCGACGCGGGTAACATGAGAACGTCTAAGCAATCTAGACTTACATTGTAACTGGACTCGACAGAGTCACGTCCGCTGACCAGCGCCGCATGAGCTCCGGAATCCGCTTATTAGAATGGAACGCCGTACTCTCTTTTGCAAGGTTTCAAAGACTTAGTGGAGGTTTAACATATCTGATATGTTACTACCAGATTTTTGTAATTTATTGTATAGGTTTTACTGTCTTCTAATTAACGATACATATAGATCATTTTTTAAAACAAATGCCAATAATTCTGGCCTTGCCTAGTACAGGAAAATACATATTGTGTTTTGTAATCATTGATTACAACGCAAAAGCGAATAGAAGATCAAACTCTGCATTACCGGCAATGTGTTAGAGGTCTTAAGCGACCAAGGATTTTAACGCGTTAGAGATTGTTTTGTGCTAAAATAAGATTAATCGCTACAAATTGAGAGCTTAAAATAAAAATTAAACATTTATCGCTGTTGCTTTTTTTTTCAATAAATATTTTAGCGGCCACGATCATCTCATTAAATCATAATTGTTTTCATGTTTCCAAAGTCGCGTACAAGGTAAGAGATTGTTTGTCGTGACTAATATTTAAAAATCACGGTCTATTGGCGATAGGCCAATGAATTCTCCGTCGGCCGGCATATCTTATACACTTGAAATCTCTATAGACTATAATATACGAAATATTCTATTGACATCATAAAACACAAGAATACATGAACAGTATCTGAATCCAAACGAAACTTTTACATAACAATATATTTGGCAATTATTTATATTTATACTGCCTATATAAAATTCTTAGATAAAGCCTATTACGCTACAATACCTAATGTACATCGCTTTTTATATAAACCAGCGAAAGGCTTTATAGTAGTGAATTAAAGGCGATTTATGGAATCTACTCATATTTAAAAAAATCTCTCGCGATCATTGCGGCATCCACTTGTCGCCACCGATGGTGCGAGATTAATATATAAATTTGTTAGCAAAACATTATGTTTTTGTCGCATGCACGAGAAAACGCGTGGTCTCTAAAGCGTCGGCGAGGTATCACCGTCAGCCGTAGCATACCACCAAAACTTACAATACAAAATTAAATAAAAAAATGTAAACTTAAAATTATCAACTCCCCGTAGATACTCATAGATTAAACGGCTCGTTAATTTAGTTCTTGTATAATTTATACAAGGTGAAAAGGGCGCAATTAAATAGAGTACCTACTCTAACCAACTTTCCCTTCGCTATGCAAACGGCTGCCTACCCTCAAACAGTTTGAAGTGAGCTCGAGCGGTACCCGGGCTTTCGCTTGTTAAACTACAAAACTATACATTCCATATTCCCTTAAAAGCTTACTAGCATCAACTTTGAATAAACCAAAAACTTTGAATAAACTCACGATTCGCACGCATTACTAATAAGCATTTTTTTTTGGAAAAAAGTTCTCACGAAATCTTTTGCTTTACATTCCAGTCGTATTTTAGTAAATCCGAGACCTGAATTTTTTTATCACAAATATTTTTTTGTAATATGAGGTTGAACTGGAGGAAAATAAATAACGCCTAATTAGGGAATAACAATATTAATGTATCCATATTTTATATAATAATATCTACGCATAAATAAGGACATAACCGCGTATTTTAAAAATACTTCTTGCTTAATTAGGATTACATTAGTTTCCTGCATTATTCACTTTGAACACAAAATTATATAAAAGTATATTTCTCTATTATTGAAACGCTACTAAAGATGTATTTAATATTTACTTTAAATAATTAAGTCACTGTTCAACATCACAGACTTTAATAAAATACAACTGTCACATAATTTTTTTTTTTTTAACAGAAGGGGGCAAACGAGCAGCGGGAACACCGCTATATATCACATAAATATATCAAACAGGCAGCAAAACATAGTTATACCTGTTCATATTTTTTTAACAAACAACTATTATTTTAAAAAAAACCATCTTTTACTTAGTTTCTCGAAAATATTGCCATAAAAAAAAAAAAAATCAATGTATTGATTAAGATATTCTTTAATTATTTAACAATATAAGACCTTGTTAAATCATTGTTCTTAATAACTTTACCTATCTAGATTGCGATAATAAAAATAACGACTACAACTAGTAATTAATAAAAGTTCATTATGATGAGTCATAAAAAAACTATGTCCTGTAATGATAACGAATAAATTTAATTAACTATAGTAGCTGTAGTCTTTTAGTTCTTACTGCTAAAACATTCACACAAAAACATGTTACAATCTTAATTTTTTTAGACTTGATATGACTGATTTTAGCAAGGCATTTTCGTTGAAATAAATCATTCAAGGTAAACCGAAGCTATATTAAAAGTGATCAAATTCAATCCGTACTCATAAAAATATTGATGGCGTACGTTTAATGTTCGTCATAAAAACACCTCGTCAAACTAACTATTAAATTAACTGAACACTCAAATCGAACTTTGGGTATTCATGTTTTTACTACAAATGCAAAAAATAGCGGAAGTAAAAATATAAACGCCAATACATCGAGTTACAGTAGAACGCACATTTAAAAATATGGCAAAACTTTCTAAAACTATCGTATAAAAGTAAAAGTAATTCGTATCAAACTGTGGATAAAATTTGGTTTTATAAAGGCACTACTGTTTAGGCAACTATGAACGCATAGGCATATTTCTTAAACCAGACAATGAATGAACCAGTAATTGAAGAGAGAATTAATAGAGCACATCCTGCGCCTAACTAGGCATTGGACATTAAATGTTAATTTAACTGGGTACATCACCAAACTCCTTTTACAAGTTCGAAGGGTTTCAGAAACCATAGATAAATCGAATGCACTAAAATATTTGAAGTAAACTTTTTGCTTTTCTCATCACTATATACAGAATATTGACGTATTTAACATTCTTCATAAACTAAGAACAAACAAATTACAAAATAAAATTCAATAAAAAAAACGTGAAACAAGAGCATTCTTACATCAAGAGCTTGCGCAAATATTCGAAACCATTTTATGGCCATATGATTAGGTAACCTATTGGCAGCAATTACTTAAAAATGCTATACTTTTTGTAATTTGATAAAAGAACGGCTAAAGAAGAAAGCTGGTAACGATTACGTCCGGATATGCTTTTTAAGCCAGCATCATTTTACTTGTATCAAAGTTGTATAGGCCATAGAATATAATTTGAACGAACCTTGCAAAATATAAATATATTATATATGGCGAAAATAAATATTAAACTAGCATCGTTTGTGTGCGTATTCTTGGGTCACGGTGATACTTGTGCCCGTTACGAGGCGCGAATCTTGTTGTCAAGGTGGATCTAGGTTGACTAGATATTAATGAATAGGCATTTTTTTTTTGTAATAGGCTAGTTTAACAGTAAATTATTTATATTGCGGTCGTCAGTTTTCAGTTATTGTGAGCATATAAATAATAATGATAATAATATTTAAATAATATTCAAAGAAATGGTAGATTATTTTATTATGTTATGTAATATGGTCACCCTATCACGTTTGTCCGCAATTCAACCAGGGAACGGCGCCGGCGCCATTTCACCTTTAGAGCTGCATTTTATTTGAATGACCTTTGTTATAAAATCCTATAACCTGAATTGTTTTCAAGTCCAGTTTTAAGTTATTTATTAATTTGGAAATATAACAAATAAATCTAAAGTAAAAAGTTCAATAATTCTAAATTAATGACACAGGAAAAACGTTTTAACTATATTTAACCAAACATTAATACCAAAAATAATTTAAATTGACCTTAATAAAATTAAATGAGATTTGTAAAGCATCATTGTTTCAATGTGCCAACCCTTTGCGGGGATAAGGGCAGGTTCATGATGATGTTGCACTTCATAGGTCCATTCAGACAGAACTTTCTATTACATATTTCACCTATTGAACTAAAAGATCTATGGTATAAATTAAACTAAAATAACAGTACTACAATCACATCATTCATCACATTATCAAAATATCTGACACTCAGGATAAGTAATAAAATAACTCCCAATTCTTTAATACATTCCATGCCACTATTATTTATGCATTGGTCCCGGTAGCAGAATCAGCAACACTGAAAGTGTTAAAATTTATCAAACTGTGTAATTAAGATTTGACATTGAAGCAGGCATAAATAACATATGGTTGCAATGTTTATTTTCTGTTCCCTCTTATTTTTTTTTTGGATAGGTCTTAACACTCTTAATATTACTTCAAATACTAACAAAACTTAAAAAAAAAACTTGATGGTCTAATAACAATTTTACTGTTGAGAAAACATTGAATAACTGAGAATTTTCATTGCTAATCTGCTTGTATTAAAACATAATTTTATGTCTGTTTTTTATATGAATATGAGAGATGACAATGTATTTTACATAAGTGTATAAACAGTGTAAACCCACAGTTAGAAATGAAATTATAAACAGAATATCTTAATTTAATATTCGTTATTAACGTAATTAAAAAAAACAGGTCAAATAAAAATATTTTAACTACAGATATGGGAAGATTAAAGTTAAATTTATAAGTAAAAACTAAAGTACAAATTTATAGTCAATATTTTAGTAGCGATATATCATTTAATAAATTATTTCTAGGAAATATGGAATTTTTATAACACGATACATTTAATGCAAACATATGAGTAACGTAGTGGATTCCAATAAGCGAATTTGTTATGGAAAACATACGGCGAAGTAAACATACTCTTGTCTTATATGAAGCCGTTAAAATATGTACAACGGATGTTTAAGATTTTATAGCGCATGGAATTTTCAACTATAACACGACACAAGCTAGTCTACTCTTCAACAAAAGAGGTAAAAACTGCTAATAGAAACTAACACGTAGCGAGCAAGCGTCCGATATTGCTGGCATAGAAAGGTAGGCGACAGTTCGGTTCAGTTTTAACCAGTAATTTTCCACTGGGTGATTTTAGAATGTAGGCGGTATCATAATTAAGAAACTTTCTTACCTTCTGAAGACAAATTTGTGTTCGTATAATGCCACTACCATGCTGGAGAAACACACGAAAGCGGACAAAGGGTCCTTCAAAACACAGCCATTTTGAAACCGTTCATATAAAATGTTACGTGTGACACGAACGTGTAAAGTTTCAAGGATTGAAAAAAAGGTTAGTTAGGTTATCCGTTCGCACTCATTTTGTCTTCAAACACAGTAAAAACTAACACTAAACATTTCACACACTATTAGTACGATTTCACTTCATACTTTCGCACACACCCGTCCACGTCGCGCTATCCGTCGAACGAAAGCGACGAACTCAAGTGAATACAGCTGCAAAATACGAAAAATGGACGGTGAAGAAAGTGTTACCATATCAAACAAATAAATTTCTACCACATGTTAAATAAATTTTAGTCATGGCAATATACGAGTGGATTTACTTAAAATAATGGATAACAAAACAAAACAAGCATAACTTTATTATGAATTCTAGGAAATAAAAAATCTGCAATAATAATCCATATTTTAGGCAAAATGTAAGTTCAAGTTGTGTGTACCAGAGACACAAATGAATTTATGGTGAAATCCTCAAATGTTTTTAATTATATATACATACAAATAATTTAACAAAGAATTAAAAAAAAATAGAATTGAGTTATTTGACTTATTTTTATTATGAAATGACTTTCAGGTAATGAAAATGAGTCAACTTCGAGAAATCAACTTCGCATAAGTTTAATGAAGTTAGTTGTCAAAAGGTACAGTTGTTAAGAGCGCGGGTGATTCAATTATGATGTTAGTTGCTACGCAACGCGGTAATAATCCAAAAAGCGCAGTGGCAATCTGACGATATTTATAGACGGTTGCTTTTTCAATAGAATAAAGTATTGTGTTTGATGCTGTTTTTTTACATGATTTATTTATTAGAATTGGAGAAAATATACATTAGATTATGTTTGTATTAATTATTTCTAACGACAAACTTTCATTGTCGTTAATAATTAGCATTGTTTATCAAAAGGGAATGTAAATAGTCACTATGATAGTTATAAATATACTTATATTAGATGTATTTTTTACATCGTACAGTGTATTTGCGAAGGAATTCGACAGCGATGATGACAGTAAGTACTTTTTTTTTAATATTTGCTAATTGGTTATCAAATAAATGAAATACGTTAAAACTGTAGATAGCAAAAATGTATATTTCCTACCATTTTGTGTCGAATAAAATAACAATATTCGTAAAACTTATTGATAACTATATATTAAAATTACTCTTTATAGCAATGAATTTTTATTTTAAATACGTTTTATTATATATTAGTTTTAATTAATATTGTCATATTTTTGTTATAGCAAAATATAATTAATATTTATAGTATAAATCTAATCTAATTAAAGCTTAAATATAAGCCAATCCCCATTATACCTGTGATTTTACGTTATTGATATTCAGCCTAAGCAAGCTAAATTTTTAACATGAAAAGACGTAACCAAATTTTTTTGGAACGAGCATTTGAAGTTTTGGGGCCGTAAACACTACTTACTTTTTCAGCCACCTGAATCGGATTTTCACCTCAAAAATATTGTAAAACTAAGCGGAATTACTTTGATGACATCTATTTCTAACACCCTGTAACTCACAACTTAAAGGACCAAATAACGAACAAGTATTTTTTTTAAATGTGTATGAGACTTTACGATATATCGATCACAACAGCCAGCTACCTAAAATAAAATATTTCTTTCCCCAATCTAATAAACAGTATATTACGGTTTTTGGCTTAAACGGTGTTTTTTGGTACGGTTATTTGAATGTAAATTAAAAAAATATCAATGATTTCATAATGCTTTTTTTTTAATAAATCGTTCCCGTTCATAATTTATGCAGTACATTCCAAATTTAAAGGCGAGACGTCACGGTTGAAGGCGCCCGCGCTGTTTACAATGTCCATTCCACATCCGTTGACCACCACGCATTTAACAAGATGGCGACTGTATAAACTCATAATTTTAGGGCTGTCACTCCGATAAATACGAAATTCAAAGATACTTTGTTCTTAAAGCATAAAGATTAGAGACGTGATTATAAATATACTATTAGCCCATCGTGGCTTTCCACTACCGAAATACCTGTACAGAAATAATGTTACTTGCTTTTTTATTCCTCTCCTGAGCCATATTTTTCTATTAAAATTTCATAAAAATGTGCATATTTTTGACCAGGCATAAATACTTTCGTAGTCTAAAATGTGTGAACCCTATACGCAGTTGAATTACATCGCTTTTATATGGCTTTTTATTCAATTGTACAATTCGAAACCTGGTTTCGGACAGGATGCGTGCTCTAACAGCGACCTACAAACGGAAACCTGTCGTTTAATGGATTATTTAAACTGTGTCAAATTGGCTTCAGATAATCACATCTACCTCAAAACATTTCTATTGTTGTATTTTGACATTTTAATTTTGTATATCACTTTTTATCTGTTTTTACTAAGTAAAACCAAGACGTTCATAGATCGTAAAGACCATATGAATATTACGAAATGACCAAACTATGTAATTAAGAAATTTATGATGTTATTTGAATCTGAATCTATGGTTTTTTACTACTGCAACACTTGTACAAAAACAAAAATTACAATATTTTTTCCTTCACGTGTTTTGGCAGTGAAAACTCACTATTTAATTTTATTAAGATACCAAAAGTTAAATCACTTCAGTATAGCTTTACAGGTGAGGTGATGCATCTGTTCAGTAAACAAAAACATAATTCCTTACATTCGTAGTTTATATTGCTAACTATAGTTAGATAAGCGGCAGTGCGTTTCCTTTGTATCTGACCTGGTGCTAGGTACAGGGTGGCACCAGGAATATTTCTTCGTACACTCTAAATCACAAGCGGAAAGCGATTTTGTAGTGTCGTTGCAAGACGTATGATAGAAAATATAAAGATTCTTGTAAGAATGTCATTAAAAAAATCGCTTAACAAACTGAAGATCAAAATCGATGCTGGTCTTTAACTGTCATCTTGGTTTTCCAATGCTGAACACAATACAGGAACAAGTCAAGATAATTCTTATCAACTTCTTAATCCAACTTGCACCAATCTCCTGAAGTATAGTTAAAGACAGCTTACAGGGGGGCCAATAAACTCTAAATCACGCTTATTCCGGAGATCACGCGATGCCCGCCCTAAAATGTTTGTCGATTGTCGTCCTGTCAGCTTATAGTTAGTTACAACCCCGATTCGCTAAATTTATGTATCGCATACAATTACTTCCGAAACAATATCACTGACAAATCTAATAAGAACTTGGATATTGACAAAATACTTAAATTCAGAAAATATGACGAAAAGAATCCATGATGGAAATGGTTCATCTATTGTTATGTGACTTTCCCACACACATTTACCGAAAAATGTAAACCCTTCTAATTATCTTTTTCGACCTTATTCAAACAGTCTTCACCTTCGGTAGTAACCTTATACATGAAGGAAATATTTCCAGTGTACATGTTCGTATCACCTGACCAACACCTACGGACGCCGCGACTTGAAGACTTCTTCTGGACGGGCTCCGGCGATGGGCCTCCACCTCCCGACAGCGCAGTACCGGCACCTTCGCCCTCCACACCTATCGTACGCACCACTACTGTGCTGGCTACTGTATACTTGGATTCCTATCCACCAC
The DNA here is from genome assembly GCF_000836235.2 of Papilio xuthus. Classification (NCBI taxonomy): domain Eukaryota; kingdom Metazoa; phylum Arthropoda; class Insecta; order Lepidoptera; family Papilionidae; genus Papilio; species Papilio xuthus. The sequence continues at coordinate 1,821,162 of NW_013531700.1, forward strand.
AGGTTGTATTATTAACAAGTAAATTAGTTTCAAAAAGAGATTTAAAAAGAATAAAAAGTAAGAAAAACACCATCTCTTTGAACTCTCATAAATAACAGACCATCATCAGTCTGGAACACATACGAACATATTTAGTGAGACTCAATACTGTCTAATCCATTCCAGGCGGTGACAGATAAAACGACCGGTGACTGCATATTGAACTGCGGAGAAATAAGCGTGCCTGACAGCTTGGAGCCCGAAATACCCGAAGACCGTCGCTACTGGCTGCTGACAGTCATACAAGGTTCTACTCCAGACAGTCTACAACTCAGACTAGCAAGATTGTATCAGAAAGCGTTCTTAAGGTGAGAACCTAACTGCCCACACTCAAATTCGTAAAGTGATCCCTCATTGTGAAGATTTAATAAGATAAATCTCCTCCCTTAGGATAGACTAACGTCTTTTAGTCTAGCGGTTTAAACAGTCATAACCGAATTTGTTTATTCACATCCTATTTTTATTTTTTTTTCCAGGCAGCAAGAAAGACATCTCGGAATTATAAAATCCCTTGATGCTCCTACACCGAGAAAGAAACACGATGTTCATTCTTTTGTTGTTAATAAAGAAATTAATTTGAATCTATCTGCCAATAGTTCTGAACCAGTAAAATATTTAGATGTTCATAGTTCTGTGATCAACATCAATGATTTTGTATTGAACACGATCACAACTATAACTGAACGTACATCTTCTAATACTTCGAATACTTTTAGTCGTGTAAATCCAGAAAATTTAGAAGCAATCAACAAATCATTAGTACCTGAAAAAGTAATTAAGCCTACAAAGTTGAGTGAATCAGAATTATGGGTACTGGTAACACCTACAGTAATTTTAAAAAAGAGAGAAATATCAAAAGCTGAAACACAGAATGTTCCAGATCTTATCGATATACCTTTAGAAGAGGAAAACAATGAAACAACGTTATTTAAAAGAGAGATACTAAAACCTGAGCAACAACCACCAGTTCGTGTTCATATACAAAATATAACTGAGGTAAAATTGGACATTTTGTTGTTTATTATTGTATTGAGGTGACAGAATTAACTTGTCTATTTCCCTCTCATGTGCACATACAACAGTCATCAGAGACGGGTAGCGTGCAGATAGTATATGTGGTGCTGGTGGGCGGACGTGCGGTTCCTGCCGCGGTAGCCGCGCGCGACATGCGCCTTGTCAGAGATGCAGAGGTGGCCAGCGAGCTTGGTGCCGCTGTCACTACTAAAGCGGAGCGTGAGTATTTCTTACTGTCGGCCTTTTTTATAAGGGTATGGGGCAAACGAGCAGCGGGAACACCGAGGTGTTCATCGACGCCCATGGACATCTGCAATATCAGAGGAACCGCAGATGGGTTGCCGGTCTTTGACATGGTTAAATGCACCACTATGTATTGTGGTAGCATGTGTTGTGTACTGGTGGTATTTAGCAGCGTACCTGAAGGCGGCGGAGGGGCTGGAGGGTGCGGAGGAAGGAGTGCACGGCGTGGAGTTGTGGGCGATGGCAGTCGGCGCCAGTGTCGCGGTGCTCATCCTATTGGTGCTGCTCGTTCTGCTGTGTTTTGCTCACAGGTAAACTGGTATCTATTTTAATACAATTCATAAATTAAAGCTGTAAGGAAATCATTGCTAGAAATTTACAGGTGAATTATTGGCGTGAATTCACAGTCAGCTTTTAAACATTTGGTTTGGTAATAGATGGATATGGTAAACATATTGTCTTCCAACAATCGATCTATTAAGAAGTATCACTTGTTGTGAAATGCGCTTAATACCTTTAAAATCAAACGTGTACAAACAGATACAATAATTTTTAATATGACTATATTTCTAGACGTAAGACAAAGAAATCAGCAGCATCATTTCGAGCATACCGCAACGAGCTGATGAGGGAAGTAGAACGCAGTCAGATGAAGCAAGTGCATGAAGAACGGGATGGGAAGGTCTCTTACAGATATTATTGTCATAAAAGTTTAATGTTCAGAAATGCTAATTGTTCTTTTACTTGCAGCTTATAAGCGTGGTATCTCCGAGTAGAACAAGACCTAGCAGCACGTTACTGCCGGTCTACAGAGCGGGTAGTGCTTCGGGGTAAATATAATAAAATTAACTACTTTTTATAATGTTACTAATCTACGTTACGTTACGTAACTTAGCACTAAGACAAAAGACACCCTGGCTGACATCCTGGCTTCTAAAATACGAGTCTAGAACCTAGTTTGGAAACCAAACTCCTTCTTTTTAATTTAACCATACTTTTGTTGCCTAAATAAATGATCTTTATTCATTTATTTGTACACACATTTACATTAATAAAAAAAAAGTTTATCACCACAGACTTATCCATTTATAAGACAGAATTAGACTAGATCCCGAAAATTAAAAAAAAATGGTCCATTTTTCGTTTAGCACGGTCTGTCTGACTTCTCGCTGTGAAATTATTAATAAACTATAATATATGTCATATTATATCTATATAATGTGTTATGCATCAGTTCATCCACTACGTCATCCGGTGTGTCAGAAGTGGCAGCCGCTCTCCGTCGCAGACAGAAGAAACCGCACGCGCTCAAAATGCCGCATAAAAAGAGAGGTATAAATAGTTCAGAGTATAGGAGAATTATGGGGAAACAAGGGATTACTCTTTGTAAATAATTTTTTTACTAACTTCCAGACTAACTTATACATCTATGCAAAATTTCAGTGTTACAGTTGTCTTGTTAATACGTTTAGCTGTACTGGAGATACCTTGTAACATCATCCATCCATCCATCCATCTATCCATCTAAACATTTGGATTTATAGGACGCATATGGGTAAGAAGGAAGTGAACTCATTACGACAGCTAATATTTGTATGGCAGCATACTGTGTGGTCTCTCTGTATGGGAAAATTACAGGCTGATATATGTATGATGTATGTGTCAGTGGGGACTACGGACAGCCTGTTGGTGTCAGCTGGTCTGGACAGCTCGGACAGCGCGCCCCCCACAGCGCCGCACACCCCCACCTCATATCTCTCAATGCCTTCTATCGCTGCATTTCCCAGGTTGGTATACTAAGGAGAATAGTAACATTTGTTTTTTAACAGTGAATGAAACTAATTTGCCTCCTACTTCAGAATCATCAAGTTGTCTTCCTTAGTAGGTTTCTCTAAGCCTAAATTACTGGACGATTGGTCAAGATTACTCACGTCAAACAAACAACATAAATATCACTACAAACTCACATCCAATTGTCCAGAGGTAACACAGTGGAGCCTCTATCTCGTATCCTGGAGCCGGTGTCAGTCCGTCACTTGGACATGGACAGTCCACCGCCCAAACCCTCGAGTCAGCCACGCCGTCAGATGACCTCGCAGCTTGTACGCCTCGGCAGCATTGATAAGGACCCTGGGGTCATTGGACCTCTGGTCTGGGACCTGCACTGTCAGAGGGTCAAGAGTGGTGAGATTAAAGGTTTGTTGTGAACAGTAGGAAGATAATAATTTTTGATTTATTGAAGTGTTTTGACTCAATAATTGTATTAAATGTCAATTAACGGATAACTAATTTTAATTTGTATCCATCTGTATAGTAAAATTATACAATATCTATTTTAAAATAAAATTTCCAGCATCAAAATCAAAGAGTCCAGTAAGACAAGTCTCTCAAGATGTCGCGGGTGGTCCGTCGCGCATGCGGCAGCGCTTCAATGAGCTGGTGGACGACGCGTTCACATTGTTCGGCAGCGCGTCCAGCGCCTCTCACGACACATACACACTGGATAGAGATGATAGAAGAGAGGACACTGGTTAGTGTTACCAAGATATCTGTTTTATTTCATGTTAAATAAAAAAATAAAGCCTCACTCCATTTACGATGGCGCAACATCACGGTGTTCGCAGGTAGGGCGTTGAAGCGAGTCTGATATTGTTCCTAATAGTTTTTAATAATTTGTTGCTCCCACTTACTCGTTTAGCACACAGCGTCTATACGTCAATTCCATACAAAGTGAATGTAAACAGCTGTTTTTTTAATCTATTGTCTGTACTAATATCGCTGACTTACAGAGTTGGGCGTGACACAAGCTCGCAATGACAATGTACGACTTGCCACAGCAGACACCACACGGGGCCGTTCAGCTGGCACAGGGTAATTAAAAGCGCACTTTTATAAAGACCCATACCATACTTTGAAACTGAAACGAAGTTAGATTGATAAGAAATACATAAGTCATAGTAATATGTAACGTTGCCTGCAGACGGGGACGTGCAGGACCCAGTGGGGGCGAAACGCCGCGGCCGCGCACCTCATTCACGCGTGTGGGGGAGCCCCGCGCGCCGCCTTCACGCGCCTGGGGGCACACGCCCCCGCAGGTAACAAACAATTAATATACATTTATACACAAAGTTTAATAAAAAATACAGCTTTAATATAAGAAATATGAATAGTCAAACTATTTTTAATTTAAAACATTCATTTCACGATAGTCGTTAACATCTCGCGTACCAACGGTCAACCCGAACATCATCCTAGCGGAAGGTCGTTTGCCAGCCGACGATCCAGCGCTGCCACTTATATCTGCCATCAAAGATGAAATAAAACGCGTCCGGGACAACACTAGTAACAAAACTTAGGCTTAGTTTATCCAACAAACAACTCCTATTGTCAAAAATTAATGTAAAATCATCAAAAATATGTTTTTGTATTGTATGAGTATTGCGGCAATGGAAACTTGATAAAATAACTAGATACCTTGTGCTATCAGTTTTTTTTAGTAGTAATTAAGATGTAGAATCTATTGATTAATTGCCAAAGATTATTGTAATAATCAGATTTTACACAACTCATTTTCACAAAGAATCACTTCGATGTAAAATTACAAAATATAATCAAAAAAAAAATCAATAATTGGACAAAATCTTCAAATTGAAAAAAAAACATTTACTTTATTATATTTATTATGTTATCATACTTTTTTGCTTTTTTACTGTTAGTTTGTACTGGAAAAACATTCACATAAAATTATACCTCGGAATAACTGAGATCAAAACTTGATTTTATGTGGATGTTTCTAAAATGCAAAAATAAAAAATCATGTTGAACTCACATGTTTTGATATTATTTTTATTGTTGTGTGTTTCGTTTTTAATTATTTATAAAAAATATATCATGTTGTAATAGTTTATAAGAGTTGTATTAAGAATTATTAACAAACTTTAATTTTAGATTGAATTTGTCAAATAAAGTGAATCTCATAAATAGAAATAAAACCAGATAGTTTTGTGCAGTTCTTTATTTTGTACTTTTTAATGTATAAAATGTTTACATCTAACTGATTAGAAATATGATAAAATCTTTTATATTTACATATGTACAGAAACATTGGAAACTGCATCTTTTTCATAATAATAATCCATTAACCCTCATAATTGCAATGATAAAAAATAAAACAATCATAACAGAACACCAAATATATGTCTTTTCAAATATCTTATCAGAGCTGCCGCAGTGCCCTCACATCTCTGTACACCTCTAACTGTAACATTGTGTTCTGTGCAAAAACTCATGTGATGTTCTGAGCCGCCAAGATATTTGAAAACTTGTACACAAACATTTTCTTCTGAATTATGAAGTTCCCATCTACCAAAAACCAGATTTGTTGTCTCTGTATGGGTAAAGTTTGTATGCCGCACTCAAAGTCTGCGGAGTCATTAACAAAGTCCTTTAGTGAAGTTTCATTGTGAAAAATCTACACTAAATGATTGCTTAATTAATCATTTAATGTCTTTCAGTGAGACTGTCAATATATCTTAAAACTTATTTTCTGCGACAAACATTTGAATAATATAAAATGACAAAATTACTTATGGTTATTGTTAAATCAAAATTTCCATTTAAAACATTCCAGTAACAATAAATAACATAAATACTTATTCCTTACACTCATATTAAAAACTTAAAAACTATCAAACACTTTCTAACATTTTGGCCTTATTTTAAATGATGAAGCCAAAGTATTATAAATTAATATTATCCTTCATACTTCTTATATAACACATACTATTACCATAACACATTATATTAGAATTTTTCTACATTAACATTTTATTTTCAAACACTTTTATGAAAATTAAAGTTGCATTGGTAGCAAATAGTTTTATGGTATTTTTTGAATAAAATGGATTGATATAATTTGCATAGAGTATACATTGAAGTATTCCCAATTGAATAACAAAATTACCGGAGTTATAAAAGATAACACTTTAAAATGAATTTTTACATCTTATTTACCCTTCAAAAAGTAAATAACTTAATATTTAAATATCATAAAGAATTGAAAGACAAACTTACCATATTGGAGGAATTGATTTGGTACTGAAATCCATTCACTTACACAATCACATATCCACAAAACCATGAAATTCCACTGATATAATACTTATATTAGAACATGTAACTCCCTTTTTTTTAAATAAAATGATGTTAATAAGTTTGTATACAAGTCTTTTGACATTGGAATTTCATAGTTATGTGAAAATAACGTTTACTAATTTGCACACTCCATTAGTCCCGTACTATCGTTTATACATAAGCTGTCACCAAAGATTATAGGCTATCACTCTAGTAGACAAAAAGTGCACAGGTTCACACTAAGTCCACAGGCCCACATTTAGTGAAGTTCACACTATTTGCACAAGTCTACACTGAGTAGAGAGGTTCACACTTATTTCACACTAAGTGGACTCATTTTGTTCCACTTTAACACTGATATGCTACGTGGAGGGCATGGGCTGTGGAGCGAGCCTCCTCCATTGTGTCGGCTGGTGGTCTTGTGTTTCTTCTTCCTGCAAGCACCATAAATTGTTTAGTAAATTATAAATACTAAAAAAGTAAAGTACACTTTAAAATAATGAAAACAGGATCTGTTAATGTACTTATGGAAATGTCTCGGGAAAACTTTTAATATTTATTAAGAAATACAAGGTAAAGGTAGATTCAATAGGACGGTTTGAATTCTATAAAAGGGGTAGACAGAGAAAGGAAAGCTTACTGACCTGAATGATAGTAATGGAGACAGTCTCAGGCTTGATGTCCTCCAGCAGTTTGTGAGGGTCTACCGCGCCTTGTTCAGCATTCGCAGCGCGGTTCCTGTAAGTTATAAGCCAGAGGTCAGCCAGAGGCAACCGAGGACCATATTCAGATCTTAGAAAGTATTGTTTAAAATATAGCGTACAGATATATTTTTAATAAATTTACGCTTGAAAATTTTATATAGAATATAGTTTGTACTAACTTCCTGCTGCCCGAGTGGAAGCGTCCACCTTCCCCTCGTATTCTGTTCATGGCGTGTCGGTGCCGAGATTCGTGCAGGTATTTCTGGAATATTGATAAATATATTTACTTAGATATCGTTAAAATTATCATCATAAAGTAGATAACGATAATCACTATGCGATGATGGACACAGTGAGTCACTGATGCATCGAAAGAACACATAGAGAACTTAAAGGTCAACGCACATTTACAAACAAACTAAGGGGAAACCTCAAAGAGGGGGCCACATGTAGATAGCGTGCTTTTGTCGCTGCTGTCTGCTTCATACATGACTAGTGTTATATTACCGGGCGTTCTTTAGGTATCTTGCCGAGGTCGTGCAGACGTGCGCGTGCGGCGCGGCGCTTCAGTATGCGCTGGTACTGACGCGCGTTCACATACAGCAGCGGCTCCTCGTCTGAGCCCGCGCCCCCGCACGAATCTGCCCCGCTCGAAGTACCGTTACCAGAACCGTTCACCATCTGTACACAGGCCTATTTATTACCACTTTTCTAATATAAATGGTTTAGAAATTCGCCAGCTTATGACCAAGGCTAGATCTAGGAGAGAAAAAAATCTTGATTTATTCCAAAGGTAGTGTTTATAGGCTCGATAATGGAAAAAACTAACAAGTATACATCGAGTCATCAATGTGGATTTATAGGAATTGTAATCTCAATAATCGATTTTCTAGGGGAGGGTCCACTACTCTTTGTCTCCGCCCACGCCCATGGGTCTATCTATAGATCAATTAGAAAGGTTCAAGCTGAGATGTACAAAGTAACTAGCAAATAACAGACGAAAAAAAAAGTTCAAAGTAGGGGTGATCTCACCATGACGATGTTGGACTGGTTGAGCAGCTGCTGCTGCGGCACTGCGCCGCCCAGCCCCGCCAGCTGCACCAGGTTGCCGTTCAGATTTATCACTGCAACACAATTATTTATTTAGTTCATTTATCTATATCCCGTGAAATAATAATCAAACATACTTTTCCTATGTAAAATGCCTCCTCAATTGTTATATTAATGTTAAAATAAATAACGCTAAAATTCGTATATTTATAGAAGTCATGTTACCTTTTGATAAAAAAATAAGTATCCTATCTCGCAATTTCTATAAAATTACTGGACATCGCTTCAGTTGTTCAATCATACAAAGATAAGAAGGCCAATGCCAAATGAAAATGACAATAATATGTAGTAAATTTACTGATAACCTAACATATTTATATATTGGTATAATTTTAGTTGATATGTTTACCCGGTTGGTGTATAATTTGGTGCTGGTCGATAGCAGGCTGTGGTGCACTGGCCGGCTGGTAAATGAAAGTCTGACCGTCCGCCGTCTGCACCAACTGCATTGGCTGCAGATTGTTACCTGCACCTGCAAATCCACAATAAACATTGCAAACGCACCGCCGGAACAACCACGCGTCGTCAACGGGTGTACAACGCGCTGTTACCGTTTAAGCTAGTGATATAAATACCTTGTAAACTTGACATTGGCAACACTTGAAGTTGTTGTATCTGCTGACCATTAGGTGTTGCTACCTGTTGATAAAATAATAAAAATAGGATTTAAAAACGTTTTTTAAAAGTGTACAGTTGTAAAAATTTATGGAATAAATTTTTTAATTTATTCAATTTTTTGAGGACGAATGGGTATGTGCGCACTAGCCTTTATCTTTGTATGACAATAATATATTGATAACGATAAAGTGTGATTTGATAAAAGCAAATATATCAGCAAAACATTGTCAGGGAATTGTTAAATAAAAATTAATTCTATCACAAAAAGCATTGATCTCTTTATTAATAAAACAGCAAATTATAAAAAAGACACATGAAAATGATACTACCACCTGGATCTGAGGGGCTCCAATCTGAACGCATGTAGGAATAATGCAAATTATAATTTTTTTTAACAAAATCTTAACAATACAGCATAGGAACTTAACATTTTACTATCTTTCTTATCAATATTATCAATGCGAATGGATGGATGTTTGTTATGTTTTATCACCAAAAAGGCTGCATGAATCTCGCTGAAATTTTGCATAGACGTAGAACATAGTGCATAGACTACTAATTAACTTTTTTTTTAATTCAGGCCCTACTGAGTCGCGGGCGACAGCCAGTGATCTGTAAAGTATTTATTGACCTGTATAGCCTGTGCGTTTGGTTGTATGGTGTGCACGACGATCTGCTGCCCATTGGGGCCCTGCACCATGTGCGGAGAGTTGCTCATCTGCAGCACCTGCATCTGCTGCCCGTTGAGGGTCACCATCTGCGGACCCTCAGAGCTCTGGATCTGAGCATGCTCCATACTCTTATACTGAAAATATAATGAGTTCCATATATTGTTATTTTTTTTTAATTAGGAGCAGCGGATCGCTTATTGTTAATTGAACCGACGTCCATAGACCGCAGATGCATTTCTGCCTGCGGTTCCTCCAATTCTCTATAGATCTACGCAAGTTCTGTTTTAGACTTTTTTTTTCTTACTTGGATTGGAATTGACTTTCACTGAATAGTCAAAGTATAGTTGTATAAAATTTCTACTTTAGCACAAAGCTAAGCAGTTGCTTTTTTAATATAAATTTTATGCTTAAGATTACAGATATTATAAGATTTTGACAAATTACAATGTTTTCATATTAAATAAGTATCAGCCAGGAGATTGACTTTTTAGCCTTTTTTATATTTGTATGAAATGTTATTATTTTAGAGCTTAACTACCTTATAAACGGAAACTATGAAGCTGAATAGCTCCTAGAAAGTACCTAACAAGTATACATGATCATTGCCTACTAGGCCTAGGAATTTTACTAATACCGAAATTACTTAGTTACTAGTCCGATTCTGTTTTGACACTTGACAGCGCAACAAAGTGTAATTTTACTTGAAAGTAACTCCCAATACTTAGATAATTATGTTATTGTACAAGTTGATATGTAAAATGATTTCTTTCTTTACAAGCGCAGGCTGACAACGAAATAATAGCGCTGTGTGAAAAACAAGTTAGGTTATACTAGGAAAAGGCAAACGTTTTTTTTATAAAAATAACATAGGTTTTACAAAATATATATATATTTCATGAATTGTCTCTTGGACCCAAAACAATCATAATTTTATCATAAAAGCTACTACGTCACGCGTGCGAGGCCAACGCAACGCAGAGAACGCAATCAAAATGGCTGCTTTCAACTACAGAATTTTCATAAATGCCATGCAAAAAAATAAAAAACTTTGGAAAATATTGGAAAAGTTTTGCCAAAATTATGAAAGCTTAAGAGCCCAATCATCACCGGGTAATATTCAATGAAAATTGTGAACTTACATTGGATATCCTCACTGGTTTTTCGATGATTGGTTGACAAAGGATAGACCAATGGCCGGTGTCAATGATCACAAGAACGTTGTAGATTGGTTCGGCGCATTACCACTCCCAAAGAAGCGCGGCTGCTCTACTATCCAATACTCGTTGTCGTAATTAAAACATGCTCTATGGTCTCGTAATGATACCATGCCTTTTTTTCTTTAAACAATTAATTTGGTAATAAAAAAATAAAATGAGATAAAATTGTGTTTCCCTCATTTGTCTGGTGTCTCACAAGTAAAATGCATTGTTTTTTTTTATAAAAGTTTCTGAAATACATTTATAAATTTTGAATATTCATTGATGTTTTTGTTGATGATTTCCCTACAAAATCGTTAAATTGAATAGCATCTAATATTATTTTAATTACATTAGAATTCAATGATTTAATACTTTTAAGTCATTTAATTTTAGCCAAAAGTTAACATCAAAGAGTAACAAAAATAAGTGACGGGACTCTTGACTAATTAGATACACAAACGGAGAATAAAAATTGACATTTTCAATGCTAGCAATATTATGAACAAGTCTACGTTGCTACCAACCTAAAAAAATCTATCTGTCAGTTTCCTTTTTGACGTTTGAAAGTATTATTTGAGGGAAAACAATTTGGAAAAATAAAACAATTTCGTTAATTGCAACTTTAATTTAATCTTCTGACTAAAGTGAACATATTTTAAAAACGCAACATAATGCTCATTGCTTTCGTAATAATACCATTATTGTTTAGTTCACCAACAAAATACCCCAACTATAATAAATGCTTATTTGTTCCAGTTTGTTTATTTTATTGCTCATATTTTCTGATAGAACTGGAGTAGTAGTGCCACTCTCATCGAGAGAAATAGAATAGCACTGGAAAGAGATTAGCTCCTATCTGTTGGTAAAATATTTAGAAAATTGCTAACAAGACAGTATGCATTGAAGCAAAACAAATCGTCATCAACAAGCTCACTATACGGACACACTATATTCCACTGAGGAGCTCGGAGCCTACCCTCAAGAATGCGACTAGGTTTTATTCAACAACGCAGAGCCAGTGAGGGTTGGTTGACTTCACACATATCTTTGAATTTCTATGCAGTTGTATGCGATTTGTAATTACAGTAAGAATGTCGGATGGATGTTATCATGAAATTCGAAGAACGCATTACTATATAGCGGAGATCGTACCTGGATATGTAAAATATGATCCGGTCAAGCGCCAACTGCACTGCCGACGCTTCAAATAGTCCCCTAATCCAAACTTTTCCTATCAAAACATTGCAAATGTAAAAGTCATGTTAAATATTATACTTACTTACTCACTTACTCCGCTGGCGCATCGACCCAAAGTGGGTCTTGGCCTCCGACACAAGAGATCGCCAAAGTCGCCTGTCTTGCGCCTTCTCCTGCCAGTCCATCGCTTGTAGCTCCCGCAGATCCAGCTCTACGGCGTCTCGCCAGCGGTACCTGGGCCGACCGATGGGTCGGCGGCCAATCGGGGTCCCGAGGTATGCTGCTTTGGCCTTTTGATCTTCCCCCATCCTCATGTGGTGGCCCAGCCATCGGAGTCTTTGAGCTTTTGCTTCTCCGATGATATTCGGCTCACCCACCAGCGTCTCAATTTCCGCGTTGTAGCGGGTTCTCCAGCTGACGTCTTCTCTTAGTGTTGGGCCCAGGATGTTGCGCATGATTTTTCTTTCCGCCACCAGAAGCTTTTCCTGCTGCTATTATATATTGCTTGCTGTTAAATATTATGTATTGTAAAAATAGAATACAATATTTAAGTTTTACTTCTCAAATAAATTCATAAAATTATCATGCACCTAAAGATTCCGCATATTAACTATTTTGTTATTACTATTCTCCATAGATGTGTAACCTATAGATTCCTTAACAAGGAAAAATAATGAGCTTAGGAGGCATCATTTTGGGGTAAAGTACCTGTGTTGAAATTTAAATTACTTGTAAGTAAATTGTATACAATCTCTGTTTATTTTTTATTACTTAGTTCAAAAAAGTTTAAGATATATTATAAGTTGTGATATTTGTAAAATCCAAATTTAATAAATTAATTTTGTTTCATATTTTTCACTAAATGGTATTTTTTTTGTCTTTTGTACTTGATACTTAATTCCCTATGTTTTAGTATATTTTTATTTTCTATACACTGCATTTCCCAATTTCGAGAAAATCTTATTATGCTAGTGTATATTTTATATTAAAGTCTAATAATACATATTTCTAAAAATTGTCATATTATTAACATCAAACTAATACAAAACACTAAATCTATAGGTTACACATCTATATATCAATATTGACATTAATATAGTTACTAGCATTTCCTGCAACATGGTGACTCTTTTTTAGATTTGCTGTTAAACTACTCCATATAATAGTTAGTTTTCAAATTTAGTTTAGAATTACAATTATCAAACAATCAAACTTTGTAGCACAGATGTTGCAGCGACATGCAGTCAGTAATTCTGAAGCAGATTCCTTCATTTAATAATTCTGTAGACCTTGAAGAGGTGCATTTATTCATCTGCAACAGAATGAAATTGTAATTAATTGATTCAAGTGTACAACATAATTTAATTATTGCTTTTCACCTAATTACATACCTTATTAAAAAAACTGGTTTTCTTTGATAATATGGATCTCTCCCCATTTACTTACAAAACTTCTTTGCAATTCTCTGCAATGATGGAATCATAAATCAAATTAGTTTGAAAAACTTGTCATGACATGACCAATTTACAGGTTGATCTACAATATTTGAAACAATAATAGAGATTCTACACACAACCTAAATAATGTTTAAGTTAATTTTCATTGTTAAATTTTTTTCATGTTTTGAGCAAACCATTTTATACTAAATATCAAGCCAATTTAAAAGGTTAAAATTGTTCAAGTAATTGCTGGAAATATGTGCTTACTTACTTAATATTTACCACTTACCATGTAGAATTTGGCATATGTCTTGTACTTACTTTTATGTTATTTTCATCAATTTTTGTTGTAAATTTATTTTTTAGCAATCAGCAAAAGGTCATAAGTTCTAGTTCAACATTTAGTTCTTTTAAATATGAATAGAATGTAAAATTATATCTTTATTCAAATTCTATTTCTGTGAATCCATAGATTATGTTTTCTACTACTTTTGTACTTGTTTCACACCTAAAAACAGAAAGTATTAAAAATTGATAAGTCGTTCATACAACATTCTTCCTTTGTAATTAATTATAACTTAATTTTAACGTAAATATGGAATAAGATTTATTTACTTACATAAAATATCAAGTGTAGTCATTGATACATTATTTGATATGTAGTGAGATAGAATAATAGTCAAAACAACAAAAAATACAAAATATAGTACTATTAAACTGATATATAAACACGGCTAAACACTCACGTATATACGTCCGGTGGTGGCACCGACTAGTTTCGAGCCCATCGGGGGCCTTCATCAGGATGAGTGGCACTGGTATTATTTCGCGGACGCGGCCCGTCGCTCACTGGCGTCTCGGCGCTCAAAGCGTCGGTGGTGTTGTTGTTGAAGTTTGTAGTATAGTACTATTGTATTAAAAAACACAATGTAATTACCACATGGTTCTTGGAAATCTTCTCAGAAGAAAACATCAGCTTTCTAACCCCCAAAATTATAATACACTTCATCCCACAATTCACACTGAAACTACAATATTCTTATCAAATAAGGTTAGATTTAAAATATAATAATATTATAAAAAAAATTCTTATAAAGACAAAGGCTTAAATTCGTTTTTAAAATTACTCCAACTGCGGTCAACGAATGACCGCAGTTGGAGTTCTGACGAATGACCCATTCACTGAGCCACGTTTTAGCATCTCCTTGTAAACAATTGCCAATACGAGAGACATTCGTGATCACTCCAATTATTAGAAGACCTAGCACGGTCTACTTCCTCCCACCATGTCTCTATGTCATTAACACTTGGATCAAAATTAGAAATATAATAAGACTGGTTAGATCTCACCGGTATATTTATGGATCGTATCGCATCGATGATGCGATCGGCGGCGCTGGCCTGGACTGACGTAGCGCTCGCGGGACTCTCCGGTGAGGACGGAGTCGTTGAAGCCTGAAGCGCGCCCTTGAAGCGAGCTCGCAGTCACAGCTTCGCCCATCTGCGACGGCGACGGCATCGACACGGCAGGCTCAACGGCAGGAACGGGCTCGGCGCTGATGGTTGCCACAGGCATCGCGGACTTGGCTACTTCCACTGCAGCGCGGCCACTAGACTCCTTTCGTTGAGATGAAGACACTACCTGTTGTTCCTCTAATGACACCAATCTATTCAAATTTTTTTGCATTGTTTCGGTTAAAATATTGCTAGAAGGGCTACGTCGTCTGTAGCGTGAATCATGTTGGCTAGAATGCGATCTGCGATTTCGCGATCGACTCCTACTCTGCCGCCTCTTATTAGGCATGTTTTCTTTTTTTTTAGCAAGTATTTAAAATTAGACGTAATTCCAAGCAGGCATTCAAGTTACGGTAAATAATTGATCAATAGGGTAGACACGACAAAATATTAAAATTGAGCCATTCTAAAATTTACACAAAAAGCTAACAAATACAACTTCTATTTGTTATTTTAAAGCGGAGAAGAAAACAATTGGAACGTACTCACCAAAATTGACATTATAAAACTTGATCACACCGTCACATCACGTCTTACTTACGTATATTATACGAAACACCGAAAACTGATCGTATGACTAGCCAATTAAAGAAATAACAATGGAAACACATCGTATCAGGATGTACAAACAAGGACGTGGGAGTTTCACTATCCCACTTCTGATCTTAAGGATCAGAAGCAGGGAAAATTAAAAAAACAATCTCTTATACACTACTACAGTACTTTTAGAATTAATAAGAAAACTAACAGAATTGAATAAATGTAATTAACACTAAAATGATTTAAAAATACAACATTAACTTAATCAACTATCAGAGTTAAAATGATTAATTATTTTGGCTAGTCAAACGGGCAGAGCTTCCGCTGGCTTCAGTGTTCGGTGGCGAGTGTGTCCCGAAAATGAGGGTGCGGTCTCTTATATTGGCATCACCCCATCATTATTTTTAAGTTCCACCCTCAGCTAACAATATATTTAAAGTAGGAAGTTATTAAGTATCCATTGTCAACTGAGTTACTGTTTAACGCATTGTGTGCAATGTTTAATGTTTATTGATATTGTAAAAGCTTCTAATAACTTTTAATTTGATCTTCCTTTATAAGTTACGTTTTTCCTAGACTAAATAACATTATTATCGTAATTTAAGTAACGACCAATCAGAGCAGAGCCAGGTGGGCTTGAGAGGGGTCGAGGCACCATCTTTATATAAGGCATTTTGCCAGTTGTTACGAATATAGTCGTGAAGTGGAGACGGATCGAGTTGGGTCATCGTGTTTTGTGCTTGCACTTTGTCGTTGAGAAAAGTGTTTCTCCGACTGTTTCTGCGGCAGTTGAGTTTACTACGGAAAGTGTCGCCGCCGCCGCCGCCGCCGCCGCCGCCGCCGCCGCCGCCGCCGCTGCCGGCAGCAGAAAACTTCTCCTGTGGCTGCCGACTGGAACGGACATCGAACCATCGCGCGTTACCTACGTTATTATTGTTGTCATTTGAAGATTGAAAAGTGGACCATGAACCCTTCTGCAATCGGCAACCCACCTAATTTTTTTTTTTTCAGAGGGGAATGCTCTATGTGGGATGCTCCTCCATAGTGGAGGCATACCCACTGAACCCCTCTGTTCCTATAGTGTTTATTATTTTATTGGATTTATTTTAAAATGTTTTTAACTTGTATACAGATTTCACTTTTTAACCTTTTAATTTTACATTTTTTAATTGTT
>NW_013531700.1:1845141-2064542 GCF_000836235.2 Papilio xuthus
GAAGAAGAAGAAGAAGAAGAAGAAGAAGAAGAAGAAGAAGAAGAAGAAGAAGAAGAAGAAGAAGAAGAAGAAGAAGAAGAAGAAGAAGAAGAAGAAGAAGAAGAAGAAGAAGAAGAAGAAGAAGATTCATGACAATTTTAGGTTCATGACAATTCATTGAATTTATTTGAAAAGTAAAACTTAAATATTGTATTCTATTTTTACATTATATTTAACATGACTTTAACATTTGCAATGTTTTGATAGGAAAAGTTTGGATTAGGGGACTATTTGAAGCGTCGGCAGTGCAGTTGGCGCTTGACCGGATCATATTTTACATATCCAGGTACGATCTCCGCTATATAGTAATGAGTTCTTCGAATTTCATGATAACCTCCATCAGACATTCTTACTGTAATTACAAATTGCATTCAACTGCATAGAAATTCAAAGATATGCGAGAAGTCGCATTCTTGAGGGTAGGCTCCGAGCTCCTCAGTGGAGTATAGTGTGTCCGTATAGTGAGCTTCATGATGACGATTTGTTTTGCTTCAATGCATATTGTCTTGTTAGCAATTTTCTAAATATTTTACCAACAGAGAGGAGCTAATCTCTTTCCAGTGTTATTCTATTTCTCAAGACAAGAGTGGCACTACTACTCCAGTTCTATCAGAAAATATGATCTATCAAATAAACAAACTGGAACAAATAAGCATTTATCAAAGTTGGGGTATTTTGTTGGTGAACTAAACAATAATGGTATTATTACGAAAGCAATGAGCATTATGTTGCGTTCTTAAAATATGTTCGCTTTAGTCAGAAGATTAAATAAAGTTGCAATTAACGAAATTGTTTTATTTTTCCAAAATTGTTTTCCCTCGAATAATACTTTCAAACGTCAAAAAGGAAATTGACAGATTGATTTTTTTAGGTTGGTAGCAACGTAGACTTGTTCATAATATTGCTAGCATTGAAAATGTCAATTTTTATTCTCCGTTTGTGTATCTAATTAGTCAAGAGTCCCGTCTCTTATTTTATATACTCTTTGGATACCATGCCTTTTTTTTCTTTAAACAATTAATTTGGTAATAAAAAATTAAAATGAGATAAAATTGTGTTTCCCTCATTTGTCTGGTGACCCACAAGTAAAATGCATTGTTTTCTTTATAAAAGTTTCTGAAATACATTTATAAATTTTGAATATTCATTGATGTTTTTGTTTATTATTTCCCTACAAAATCGTTAAATTGAATAACATGTAATATTATTTTAATTACATTAGAATTCAACGATTTAGTACCTTTACGTCATTTAATTTTAGCCAAAAGTTAACATATCGAAACTGTGTTCAGATTGAAAATTTTGGAATCTGTTCTCAATGTAACCATAGAGTCAAGGAGTCTGTGATGTTTATGGTTTTAAAAACATAAAGGACGCGAAATTTTATTTTTGTTTTATAAATTGTTAATATTGATGATCGCGATAATTTCTCTTTATCTTTTAATGTACTAAGCGAACATCAATATAATAAAGGCTAACATAAGATGAATTCATCAATATCTACCGATTTACCACGGCAGCACTTGGCATTGTTAGCTGCGAATTGTTTGAGTAGGTTATTTCAAAATTCGAAGTATGTCTTTCTTTCGTTTGTTTAGTATTTTTGACAGTAAAGTTGTGTGTTTTTATTTCAGAAGACATTGCGGAAAATACTAAAAACATTAGTGCACAGCAAAGAGAGCTTTTGGAACTTAATCTATCAATAACAACGTATATTGAAGAAAGTAAAATTCGTCTAAAAGCTCTTCGTTTAGAATTGGCCAACCGAGCTAATAGTTCCATCAAAGTTGCTGAGATACTGTCGGAGAGAGGTAAGTTCAACAAACAAACATTCATAACTGAATAATCTGTTTTGCTAAATACCAAAACCCATTTGATCTCATCTGTCACATGGCATTGATTTAAAATAATCTAATATTCAGATTTTGTACTGATCTGTAGTTTAAAACCCAATCGAAGATGTCAAGAGTTTTTATATGTGTATCAGATGACGGGTTAAGTTTTATAATCAATTTGGATCATATTTACTTTTTTACCAATAAAAGTACAAAAATTTTTGGTTATAATTAAAAAATACACATATCTTGTATTTTACAGACTAAATATGTCACAATCACCTACAACTCCGCGCAAGCAAAGTAAAACAAGACGATTATCAACAAAACTAATTAAAGAAGACAATAATAACACAAACTCCAAACATTCTAAAAGACAAAATGCCAGAACATTTGTAGCGTGGTACAAACGCATGATAGATGATGATAGACAGAACTTAGCATTGTATTTATCTGATGATGCAACACTGGAATGGTTTGGAAGGACAATAAAGAGCAGGAAAAAGGTTACTGCATTCCTACGGTATGACATGCAATGTTCGAGACATGATTTCAGAAGTGTTGATTGTATAGACCACATACCACAGAGATATGAACCAATATTAAGGTTTGTAAAAATGTACTTATCAATCCTATCCCATTTCTTATTCTTAATAAACTGAGTTATCATCAATTATTTAGTTTTCTTTTAATAACTCCTTTGAAAGTAGCAGTACTTTATTATTTTTTTTGCACTCATTGTTATCCCAACATTAAGAAACTTTTTTTCCCTACATTGCTCATTATTTACAGAGTAAAATAGTATTTCAACAAACAGTTTGTCAGCAAAATGTATAATCTTTTTCAGAAGAAATGAAACAGCTCTAGCAAGTCCATTTGAAAACTCACCGGAAATTTGTAAATCGGGACCAGAGAGAGGTACGAAACGTTTATTACGATCCAATTCTAACAGTCCGGAGTGGGCCGAAAACTGCGGGCCAGATAGTGATGTAAAACCTACTGAAGGAAAGCGATTAAAGAATAATCACGTACAATTAAGTAATGAAAGTGAAATAGATGTTAAATTAAGTACTGAAAAAGATTTGCTTAAGGATGAATGTTTAGGTGTTAGTAATAAGGGTGATTTTGCATTTATTAAGCGAGCAGTGAAACGGAAGTGTTGTACTGTAACACCTCCAAATTTAGAAGTAGGTCAAGGTGATTGCCTTCCTTCCACTAGTGGTACGGACTCCGATAGGTCACATGATACTTTGAATGCCCAATTGCCAAGGTTAGCGGTAGAATGCGATGGCTTTATAGAGTTTAATAGAACAAGAAATCATAGCATAGATTCTGTAAAATGGGAACGGAAATGTAAAGTTCAAATATCATATTCCGAAGATCCATTAAATGTTGGAGAATACATAATTTGGAATATTCGGTATAATGATGAAACTAAATGTAGGCGAAATCTTTTGGCTGCATTTGAAGAAATTGCTAAAGAAGAAGAGTTGAAAAAGATTGATGTATGAATTATGGTTAAATATTTTATATACAAATTGCCTCATGTCTAGCAACTAGCTAATTATACAACTGTTGAAGAAATATTTATTACAGTAATATGAAATAGATATAATTCAAATATCTTCATAGGAGAACTTAAAATATGTAAGTTTTAAACAATCTCATTTACAATATATTTTATAACATAAGATTTGGAATACCCATGGACCAAATAAAAAAGTTGGAGATCTAAAGTATGAAATTATTACTTTCGATGATAGAGTAAAAATAATCCAGTGAAAAAAGAATTGTCTGTGTTTATATGCCAACACAATCTCTATGGATCATTATGATGATTGTAAGTTATCTATGGTAGTAATATTTGATGAAATTATTGCTTCATTTCCACTTTCCAGTAAATTAGTGTGTAACCATGTGATACTTTAGTAAGTAGAATATAATATACATTGTATTTTTGATATCTTTGTAGATATTTTTTAATGTTATGACAAAACAATACCTTTAGGTATTATGAAATTTATAGTTAAACTATACATATGTTTTATATGACCATGAGTTTAAATTGTCAAAACTTACATTCCCATTGAAAAAACAGATATGTTTTTGTAAAAGGTTTTTTGCAGTGTAAACGGTTATAGGTTTAATATACAAATTAAGTTATACATCTGATCGTGGGAGACTGAGGCCAAAATCTCCATATAAAACATATTATCCCTGTCATTAACTTTGACAAAACAGAGATAACAATATGTTTTAACCCTTTAACTTGTAGAAGCAATTTTGTGTCTCCGTAAAATAAAAACTGGGTTTTTTTTTCTTTAATAAAAGTTATTACTTTTATTAAAGAAAAAAAAAACAATCATATTTAGTGGAAGAAAAAAAAACATGGTGGCAATATCGTTGCCAACACCATTATGAGCTGTGTTAAATTCTATTCATGGATTATCCTCTTGCAGTTGGTGAAATATCGTCACTAAGTTTTAAGGTATTGGTGCTACAAAGTGGAAAAAATTATAAAAATGTTGGTGGCACACATATTGCCACCACCAGCAAAGGGTTAAATGGGGTTTTTGGTCTCAGACTAATGTCACATTCTTTTAATTACTTTTCGGTAATAAAATTACAATTATGAAATAGTTTATTCCAGAAGCAATAACGGTAATAAGTTGATTTTTGTTATGACGATTATATCTGGATTAGCATTTACAGTTTTCTTTGCCTAAGTTGTGCTTAACAATATAATTTTTATTATTTATTTTACAGCTGCATAAGATTATTTCCTATTTTATTATTTCAGCTATGCATGTATTTCCTATGTGAATAATTTTAATTTATAGTAAAATATTTCTGTATCATGTTTTGTTATCTGTGGAAAAAACCACCGATTAATGATTTGTCTACTTTGTTCTAAGTGAGTTTTGCATTCATATAGTTGAACAAGAATAATTGAGCCGGTGAGAGGAGTTGCTGTCTTGGTTAGTTCTGTCAGAAAATGTATAAAACTTACATGGGCATATAATATGGCATAAACAAAGCATGACATGACAGCTACAGTATGAAAGGGATCTTGACACTTTTTTGACATTTACAAAAGGGCAGTAGTGAGCTGTCATGTTTAATTTGATCTTTGTAGGCCTATAACTGGCTAACCTGGAACTTAATTGGTCTATGATACAAAATAAACATTTTACATAAGAAACGAAACGCGTTCAAAGTCATTATATACTTATAAGTATATGTTTAAACATTTATATGGTAGTAGATTAGAATAAATAGATGTAGCTCGGATTTATTTATAATTTTTTTGATGAAGCCAAATATGTTACATAGACCACTTTAGTTCCAGGTTAGTCAACTGATTATCTGTATATGTTATATATACAGTTGCTCGAACACATATAAAACTTTCCGCCGACATTGATTCTCATTTCTTAGTTTACGTTTCAATGAAGGTGAAATGTAATGATTTATATTTTAAATGTTTCAAAGTTTTTATGTACACATTGAAGGTGTAATAATTTTTTATTTAAGATTTACATAAGATTTTGATTTCTCGATTACTCAAATGTAATTAAATTCGTTTAAGATTATAATTGTGTTACGTATTTTAAGTTTATTATGTTACGGACATTACTTATGAAGTGATGGAGTTGAGGTAGATTTTTGTTCGAATATGCTAGAGACGATTAAGCTGAATAAATATTTTTAGAAAGTACAAGCAGTATTTTCCTTTAATCTCGTGATCCTGGTACAATTTGGCATGTTGCGAGTAGATATTCTCATTGTATTAACTCAAGCGTTAGTTATTAAACTAAGAATAACGTTAGTATTGCAACCCAATTACATCGCTACTTGTCCAAATTTCCGTCCGCGCTGAATTAAAAAAAACAATATTTAGGGAGATGAAAAATAGATGTCCGATTCTCAGACTTACTCAAAATGCTCACAAATTTCATGAGAATCAGTCGAGCCGTTTCGGAGGAGTATGGGAACGAAAATTGTGTCACGAGAATTTTATATATAAGACTAGCTATAGCCCGCGATTTCATCTGCGCAGAACAAATTAGTATCTTATATTAACGTATATATCAGGTACTTCCAGTGAAAGTCCCGTCAAAATCGATACAGCTGATTCGGAGATATCCCGAACAAACGCAGATTACCGGACATAGACAAGTTAAAAAAATTCGTTATAAGCGACGCAAATACATTGTTTGCAAAATATAATATTTATTATTATGTTATTACATACAGACACTCCAATTTTATCGATCGCATAAACATGGTGTTTGTGCACATTAAAATTAATTCAACTACTTTTTTCTGGCTTATATTATCCTCGTAATATTTATAGCATCAGTTATGACCGATATATCACAATGTGTGTCATTTGCGATAAGAATATTGTCGATCAATAAGTATTTCAGTTAATAAGATAAAAAAAAAACTACAAAATAATTCTGTACATTACTTTATTTCTTCCATACTCAATACACAAATAGGCACAAAAGTACACAAAATTACAAAATACATATTATGCCATCAACAGAATTAAAACATTTAAACAGAAGATAAAACAAGCTACAGTTAAAAAGTATTAAACAGACAAATAACTAAAGAATCTGTAAATATGAGACAAATATTATATTATTTAACTTAGCAGTTGACCACCTATAACGGTTGCCACAAGATATAATTGGATAGGTAAGAAAATTATTCATTCTTCAATCTACCTTCTACTTCCTTAAAAGAATTAAGAGAACTAAAAAATATTACAACGCTTTGTTCAATGACTCGTAGACATGGGTTTGCATAAGTCATCTTAAATTTGGATCTTATAATTGTGGTAATTGATGGGTGAGGCCTACATCCAGCAGTGGATAAATCTAGGCCGATTACAATGATGAATACCAACAAATATAAAATTATATAATATATAGCTTAGCTTCGGTAATTTTCAAGTTTGTAACAAAGTAAATTTTTTACGAATAAAAAAACACAAAGTTAGAGTATTGCACATAATTTGAAACATTATATACTATTAATAACTATGTGTATTAAGCATAGAAGCAAATATATAACTGTCAGATCTAAATACATTGTGGCACCATGATGGCAACATCTTAATATTAAATTTCTAAATACAATACCTAATTATAGTCATTAAAATGTTATTCAATTTATATGATTACAAATAATTCGCCGACAATTTAAAAAAGAAAACGCACAGCACATATTTTCTAATAATTTGTGATGATTGAAGGAACTTATTAAAATACGCATAAACATTATCAAACTTAGTAATTGTTAAAACATAATAGGAAATTTATAATTCACAAATTAAGGCAATGATATTATAATTTGATCATACAATTTTAAATTTTATAAAAAAATGTAATAAATGGAAGCATGATTTATTTTCATATTTATCAAATTAACAAAATGTCATGAGCCTCTTAGTCAAAAAAACATAACATTAAGAAATAATTAATGCATATAAAATTAGTATAAATTGTATAGAGTAATTATTTGTATGGAATTGTTATTATTTTAAATTCATAAGTAAAGTTAAATTATAAAATAATATTGATTTAATGAATATGAAATTAGTCAAATAAACAAAACCATATTTCTAAGCTAATTTTCTATTGATATGTAGCAGAATAGTTTAACTCAAGACCTAAAGTTTATAAAAAAATGTTACTCACTTTTGTGAAACCATTTTCTCACATTGCATTACATAAGCAATTCATAATATGCAAATTCAACTTAAAGTCTTGAGAATAAATTCTAAACATAATAAAATGTAACATAAATTCAGCACCTCAGAGTAATTAAAACAAATATTAATTGTACTTTATATTTATAAATTTAGAATTTCAATAATGTTTTAAATTGTTAATATGATTATGAAATTATCAAATGATAGTGATATCTTAAGTTAAAGAAGGTAGAAGTCAAATAAGCTGAATGTCCAATTCACTTAAATCTTTTAACATCTATTTTACTGAATATCTGAGTATCACACCATACTAATAGTTGACTGTCGCCTTAGTTAGACTTGTTGATCAAAATCATTACCATCATTTACATTCGGGTCCTCCATTTCTTCTTTAGCATCATTCTCTAGAGCAGGGTCATTGATTTGATTATGCACATTTAATGCTGGGCTTAATTTTGGAGGCTGAGCTGCAGGAGTTACTTTTGAAGGAACTGATGGATTTGGTGCACTTTTTGTTGTCAAAGCTGATTTTAATTTCAATATTTCTTTTTCTAACTCCTCTATCTTTTCTTTTCTCTCAGCTAGCTGAGTGGAAAGTGTATCTTTTTCCAATCTCAATGTTTCCAATGTTGCCGTCTTACTCACTTGGAGATTCTTCAAGCTCTGTAACTCAGTCTTACAAAAATCAAGATCGACTAAAGTACGATTAGCTTGAGTTTCGGCTTTTAAGACTTTACTGTTGTACTCGGAAAGTTGATTATTCAGTTTTATTTTGTCTTTTTCCAATGTATTCATCTTTGTATTGTAACCATCTCGCTGTTCTAGCAGGATTAACGACTCCTCCATACATGTCGTTTGGGTTTTTGAACATTGTTGCAACTGTGAACTTATTTCACCGACTCTGTTTTGTAATTCAGTCTCCAAGCTCCAGCTATTGATAAGTGAAAGGGTGAGTAAAATGCACATCGCAAACACGATGTACATAGGCCAGCGACGCATGTTTTCTATTCCCATATTAAAACAAACAAGAAACTAAATGCGTACGGTTTATGTACGTTACAAGAAAAAATATTTTTAGGAAACAAATAGAGAAAAACTCTTCATGAAAGATTAAACTTTGACATCCCATAAAAGTGTTGACAGCTTCTGTTTGATCAACGTCACACTGTAAACAGTCACATTTTAAAATATTTGTAGTGATTAAAAGCGAAGGATTTTAAGTTCTCTTTGTATTTCAAAAAACATATTTTAATTTATATTACATGTTAGTGAAGTGCGATACGATCCATTTGTTTTAACAAAAATGTTAACCTTTTGTCTTTTTACTTCATTTTTTTCTGAATCACACTGGCAAGAAATTTACTTGGTCACGTGACCTGTCTGTGTACCATAGGCTAAATTCTTCATCGACTTCTTTGGTTTATAGCCACGAGGTTTTTAACAATATTTCAATTTATCGGTGGAATAATAAACAGATACTTTATATCTGCAGTACAAAATGCCTCCCAGTAACCCATTGCCACCAAAAGAAAATGCTTTATTTAAACGAATTTTGGTAAGTCTTCTTGTAAACACAAAATTTGTTCGAGTGGCTTGTCATTCCTGGCTTATAATTCCAAATAAAAAATATTTCCATTATAAGTAAAGTTCGAGCATGTATTATATTTATTCAAATCATGATTCTATTTATTACAGTTTAAGTAGTAAACAGTAGTTTACCTTCCTCTGTTATTTATCTAATAAATGTAATAAAAATTACAGTCGGCCTTGCACTATTTGAGTGCATCTAATAATAAATATAGGTTAACAATTTCTATAATCCAAATGTTATTTTACAGAGATGCTATGAACATAAACAATATAAAAATGGATTAAAATTCGCGAAGCAAATATTGTCGAATCCAAAATTTGCAGAGCATGGAGGTGAGAGTTTGAAGTTTTAATAAACAAAGTGTTAGAATTACTTTAGCGGTTCAGTGATTCCAATTGAATTCGATGAATTTTGTTTATAGAAACTTTGGCAATGAAAGGATTGACGCTGAATTGCCTCGGTCGTAAAGAAGAAGCATATGATTACGTGCGTCGTGGTTTACGGAACGACCTGAAGTCCCCAGTGTGCTGGCACGTCTATGGTCTTCTACAGCGCTCCGACAAGAAGTACGATGAGGCTATCAAATGTTATCGTAATGCACTCAAGTGGGAGAAGGAAAATATACAAATCCTCCGTGATTTATCACTGCTTCAGATTCAAATGAGAGATTTGGAAGGATATAAGGTAATTTTATTTTAACATTAACAATATGCTATAAATTGTCAGTTCATTTATTCAGAGATTGTCCTCTACATGATAGGGCTTAGGCTGGTTACAGTGATATGTATTCTGCCCTTACACAAGGCATGTGCTAGAGAATGAGTTGTGAAACTATAACCAACTTTAATTCAAATGTGAAACCAGAGTGCATTCATTTGTTGGAGTTTTATTTGGACTTAAACTAATGTTGTAACTGTGGTTTGAGTTATATGATTGTGGTTTCTATTGCATAATCTAGTTAGATTTAATATATCGTAAGTTTTTAGTAGAAATATTAAATTTGTTATTTGATCTTATAGGCTGATTGGATTTGAAATGAATCTTAAATAAATAGAGGCTAAAAAGGCATGTGTAATTTTCCATATATGTTTTTTTTATTAAGTTTAAGGGTACAGTTAGGATAATTTGTTATTTAATTAATACATTGTGGACGATTAAACATTTATAATTGAATCAATTGATGTCTTTATTACAATGAGATGAATAACATATGTCTCTTTTTACATGAATGTGAATTATCCATTGTATTAAAATGTTTCTGTCATAACATCACCACTGAGAACAATATCATGTTGACAATTTTTTACATAATCTACAGTTTTTGAAATTACATCTGTATAATAAAACCATTATTTGATATCTATAGGTACAGTAATCTTAGCAATTGTGATGTGCGTATTTACTGTAAATCTTTACTGTCATAATATTTGTGTTAATTCATATTGTTAGGAAATCTAGATTAGGCTTATATAATTCTTTAATCCCTTTACTTGAATAAGCAGAATATTCTGTTGCCCAAGCTATGCCTACATTGTCAACAACAATCTAGTAACTATAAACAATTTCTTATTGGTTATTTTTAACATTTTCAGGACACAAGATACCAGTTATTTATGTTGAGGCCCACACAAAGAGCATCATGGATTGGTTTTGCGATGAGTTACCACCTTCTTGGTGATTATGAGATGGCAAATAGCATTCTAGATGCCTTCCG
Source organism: Papilio xuthus (assembly GCF_000836235.2). Lineage (NCBI taxonomy): Eukaryota > Metazoa > Arthropoda > Insecta > Lepidoptera > Papilionidae > Papilio > Papilio xuthus. The sequence continues at coordinate 1,856,046 of NW_013531700.1, forward strand.
CACTAATCAGATGAAGGGACCATATGATTATGAACATTCAGAACTATTGTTATATCAAAATATGGTGCTGGCTGAATCAGGACAGTATGAAAGGGCCTTACAACATTTACAAAAGTTCCAAAGTCAAATTCTTGACAAATTATCAATTAAAGAGACCTCTGGTGAATATTATTTGAAACTTCGGAGGTAAGTAACATTTTAGTTACATTGTTCTTAAAAATATATTGAAAAAAGTATTGATAAAATTTTAAATAATTTTCAGGTTTAAGGAAGCAGAGGCAGTGTATGAAGATTTATTAAAAAGAAATCCCGAGAATGTAATGTATTATCAAAAGTTAATTGAAGCTAAACAGCTTAGTAAAGTTGAAGATATTGAGGCCTTCTTTGATGTATATAAGTAAGTTAACATTTTATTAAATGAATTTTTCCAATATTACTTAAAAAAACATGTGGTACAGGCAAAATTTGCTATTTATCTAATTCATATCGGTAATTTTATGTCAATAGTTACATTTTGCTAAAGATATATGAAATCTTATTAATATTATAAATTTTTGTATGCATGAATGGATGGATGGATGGATGGATGGATGTTTGTTAGAAGGTATCTCCAGAATGGCTGCACAGATTTCGCTGAAATTTGCCATAGATGTAAAACATAGCCTGGCACACAAAGGCTACTAATTAAGTTTTATTTTAATTCTGCCTGGGCGCACTTGGGGGCAACAACTAGTTGGTTATAATCTGCTTATAGCTGCGCAATTCTTGTAAATTAGAATTTCTTAGTAAATGAAAGATCGCAATTAGGCTTTGTATCAATATTTTGGTTTCATTTACTCAAGCAATTATTTAAAAAATTTCAGAAAAGAGTATCCAAAAGCAATAGCACCGAGAAGGTTGCAACTGAATGAAGCTCATGATCCATTGGTGTTTGAGAAACTTGTTGATCAGTATTTAAGACAAGGTTTGCACAAAGGTGTACCTCCTCTTTTTGTAGACTTAAGGTTAGTAAAAGTTAATGTATTAAATTAAGGAATATTTTGTTATATGACAGAAAAGTGAGATAAAATATAAAATAAGAGCATAAGGAAGAAGAAAATAAAACATGAGACAGTGTTGGATACAGATTTTTGTAAATCTTATACTATGATATTTTACTTTTTTTCATTGATTATTTCTAAATGACGCCTTGAGAAATTAGTTAAAGTCGAACCATAAACCTAAACCTAATATAGTATTTATCTAATTTCCAGAACTTTATACAAAGATCAAAGCAAAGCGGATACAATAGAAAAGTTAATATTACAATATATAGAGAATTTAAAGAAACATGATCGTTTCTCTTCCGATACTGAGGAAGACAAGTCTCCAGCGAGTGCATTGTTATGGGCATATTACTTCGCAGCACAGCACTTTGACCACAAGAAGGATACAGACAGAGCGCTACAGTATATAGATGCTGCGATAGAACATACACCTACGCTTATAGAATTATTTATTGTTAAGGGGAAAATATATAAGGTAAGAATTTTCTCATATCATAAGGTGACAAACGAGCCACCTGAATTCGCCGAAATAGCGAAGCGAATGTCGCCCATTGACATCTGTAATTGCAGATGCATTGCCTTTCTTATTCGAGTTAGCGTCACACAGGAAGAGACTATAACCCTTCCAATACGGCCACCCAAGTGTCAAATAGTTGTTTTCCTTTTCTATATTTTCCCCGTCAAATCAATTACTACTAAAAGGGGTAAAATTCTTTCCTCTGGCAAGTACTTTCATTAAAATTTATCTTCTGCGTGGCCTTGGTATTACACTGGCCCATTTATGCAACAGATGTTGGCGTTTACCACTGTCAAATGGATGAGGTATGATTGTGGTGGCAGTGAAAGTGGTGAACAAATATAAATGTTATTGTACAGCATGCGGGCGACCCAGTGGAGGCGTACAAGTTGCTGGAGGAGGCGCAGGCGATGGACACCGCTGACCGATATGTGAACAGCAAGTGTGCGCGCTACATGTTGCGTGCTGGACATCTCAAGCGTGCAGAGGAGATGTGTGCCAAGTTCACCAGGGAAGGTCAGTATATAGTTTTTTTTTTTATATTTTTTATTAGCAGATTTTTTTTGTAAATTTACTGATTCCAACTAAGCTCTAGGCTTGCGCTAGGATATGGTTTATGACAATAGTGGTATGGCGGGATTGGAACCCCCGACCACCTGATCAGAAATCCATACCTTGGGATTAGGCTATTAGTGCATTGTATTAAAACTCTTGTGTGATTTTTGTTTTGGTGACCGCTCCATTTTTGTGCTGAAGTTTCTGAATTCATACTCTTTCTTTATTAACTCTCATTATTAATTTCATCAATATTTGTTTCTCAGGTGTCCCGGCTACGGAGAACTTGAACGAGATGCAGTGTATGTGGTTCCAGACGGAGGCTGCTGCTGCGTACCAGCGCTTGCAGCAGTGGGGTGAAGCGCTCAAAAAGGCACATGAAGTCGACAGGGTGAGTTAACTCTGACTACTTATCATGATCTTATTTAGTTGGCATATTTCATTCATGAAGATAATGACTAATCTCGAAATATGAACTAAATACAATAATAATGAGCGTCGGTGGCTCAGGGGTTACGCATTTGACTTGCAATCTACAGGTCCTGGGTTCGAATCCTGCCATGTACCAATGTGTTTTTTGATTTACGACCTACATATGTGAAGGAAAACATAGTGTTACAACCTGTACATATCTGAGAAGAAATTCAAAGATATGTGTGAAGTTAACCAACCTACACTGGGCCAGCGTGGTTGACTATGTCCTAGTCACCTCTAACTTAGGGTAGGCTCCGAGCCCCTCGGTGGGAATGTATAGTGAGCTGATGATAATGACAATAATAATTAACTAATACCATGATTTGTATCTAGTTATGTGAGAAATTCTATGTGAAAGGTAATTGTCTGGTCCAGTTGGACAACCTCCATGACCGAGAATCCTATGCAATGGAAAAACCTCTAAAAGCAAGAAATATATCACGGTTTACAACTTGCTTATTAACATTATTAATACTAAATATATTTATTTTCAGCATTTCTCAGAAATAATGGAAGACCAGTTCGACTTCCATTCGTACTGTATGCGGAAGATGACGCTTCGGTCATACGTGGGTCTACTAAGATTGGAGGATGTGTTGCGTTCCCATCCATTCTACTTCCGATGTGCTCGTGTTGCGATACAAGTCTACCTGCGTCTCTACACGCATCCGCTGCAAGATGTGCCGCAGACTACGGAACCTGATACAGGTTAGTTGCACTATTATAACTTGGGTACACTGACCTCTATGAATGGATTAGGTATAGGACGTGTATTTTGTGCCTATTTGATTTTCGCCATTTTGCCGCTGACTGTAGCGGTTTGTAGCCAGATTAACTGTCATTTAATATCAAAAGGTGCGTTTAAATCGGAACATAAAAGCTGTAATTTCCAAGCAATAGCCTATCCATATATAGAGATCAGTGGTCTACCATCAATAATTATGACAAACCAACGTGTTGTCTTTGACAGAATTTGTAATAAAAGTAGTTCCTATTGGGCAAAAAGTACATCAACAATTTCATATTTATTTTGAATTTATTTATAAAATATTCGTGGCCCACTGGAATTTTTGATAGATAGGTTTCTGTAGGCTTCATTTTAGTTTAATCCTATCCCCTACTTTTCTTATATGGATGGGAAGGGGAATATTTCTATGCGTGCCCTCCGCTGTCGATTTAATTTAGGCTACGTATCTAAAATTATAGAATGATTGCCACCTTATAATAATTAATTTTTTTTTAATAATATTTCGTCTAAAGAGGGATCTGTTTAAAGTTACAATTGAGTAAAATTTTTATACTAGTATATAAAGATACAATTTTAATTTAAATTATGTTTTTCAAATTATAACAAAGAAATCTTCGCGAGCCCACTTATAGCACTATTTTTTGCTAGTTGTATTACAAAGCCTACAGTTTTTGTGATCGTTTTTATCTACTTTTTTAACGTAATGTTATTTATAATTTGTTAACTTAATAACATAGGTTTGTTATAACTTTATAGCGAGGTAGTGACGAGATCTGTGTAAAGTAACATAACATTAGGTTACCATGTCCATCATGATCATCATCGTCCTTTGTCTGTCCACTGCTAGACATGCTTTCCCCCTTGTAAGCCGTGCTATATACAAATTGCCCTTGTAATATTTAAGATGTAAATAAGACGCATTTTAATTTTAGACATTTTTAATATTATATGTTATTTTCTTTTTGTAAGAAAATACAGATACAAAATCACAATAACTTATCATTACTTTCATTTACATAACAATTATAATAACAAAAATTACATTTATTAATAGTCTATGACGATGCTGTCTGACATCGTCTCGCATATCACATCGCATCGAGCCTAATTTTTCATACAGAATACTGACATACATAAATAAATTAATTATCACTACACTTGCACCTCAGTCACTTAGTAAAATAATTTAATAAATAGGTTATAAAAGTTAGTAGCGTCCATTTCGTATCGGAACGATTTATACACTCATCGATATCGCGATTGAAACCTCGCACTACGTTTTAAATATTATGGCAATGCGGCGTGCACCGCTAGTCTTTACTGACCTTAAACTACTTAGGACACTTTAACATCACATTTGCGCTTTGTATTTACACAATTAGTCGCCTCCGTTGCGGCGTTAGAGTTCAGACTAGAGCTTTGGTTTCACCGTCCGTAGCCGGGTGGCCTGCGCCTATCGTGCGCGGCTTGCACGGCCTGCGACGCCTGCGGTGTTAGGAAGTACACGTGCGCGCCTTCCCCGGGCAACCGGTACGACACAAACGCGCCTCGTCGCCCCTCGTCCGTGCCCGCTGGCGGGATCCACTCCGCCTCAGGCTCGATGCTCGGTCTAGGATTCTTGTAATTCACGTCCGTGTCCCCTTGTAATGACGGTGGCGCCGGCGTCGCGTTAAGATCGTCTAATTCGCTCGCATACTGTGCCGCTTTCCGATAATTAGGGTTCGGTATGGGGATGAATTCACTGTCGGGGTTGATCGATGGCCTCGGATATTTATCATTTACTCGCGTGTCGTCAAGTAGTGATGGAGGTTTGGGTGGCTGCACTAATTGCGCGCTAGGATTGATTGCAATCGGTTCGCTGTTTGGGTTGATCTGCGGCCTCTGTGGACGATAGTTAACCAGTATATCTCCCTCTAATGACGGAGGGTTCGTTGGCCTCGGGGATTGCACGATCTCGTAGTCATATTGCAAGTTTATATTGTTGTTGACTGGAGTGCGCACGGTTTCTAGAGGAGGCGTTACCGCTAGACCGTTGACATCATGAGCTCCGTCTTCAACCTTCTGCCCGAAAATATCAAAGGAATTTCTTGTGATGTCGTCAAAGTAAGTTTCGTCTTGCTTCGTGTAGTAGCCGTTACTTATAGGATTGGGCGTAGTGCTCGGATATCTATTCACTTGATGGATAGGCGCCGGCTTCCCTGTCTGTACGGGAATTTGATTTCTATTTTGATTTGCCTCTTTATTTCTTTGAGCTTCATCGTAGATTTCCTGGGTCGGATTTGCTTTCGCATAGTATCTGCTAGGTGTTGGCGTTTCAGTTGTCACAGGTACATTTTCAACCAGATACTGCTGATGGTACACTGGCGAGACGGATGGAGTTATGGCATTGAATTCATTTTCGATATTGAAAGGTTTGCTATAGCTAACCATTGGTCTGAAGGGTTCCGGGTCAAGTTTTGGTGCACGGAACGCTAGCTGTTCAGGCCTCGGATTAGTTTGGTAACTGAATTGATAGACAGGTCGTGGAGTGCCGTGCTTTTGTTTGTTTATATTACGTGGCGCTTGTGCTTTCGGTCTCTTGGTAGTAAACAAGTCGATTGTTTGTCGAATGTCTCCAATTTCTTGGTAGAACGTACTTGGATTCTGTTTCGGTTGCTGGACGTAAACAGGTTGTGGGCGAGGTTTCTGCACACTAAAGTACTCTTGAGTAAGAATTCTGGGGCCTTGTTTCTGCGGCCATAGAAAAAGTCCGTCGGAGTCATCGATTGCGCCGTAAGAAACATCTACCACTGGGCTGTAGCCGTTCTGAGTGTTGACGCTTGGTTGTTGCGGCTGTTGAACCGGATTTGATGGTACAGTTTTATAGTAATTTCTGCCATCAAAGTAAGTTTCGGGAGCTGGAGAAGTTTTGGGTTGTTCGTCATAAAAGTAGAAGGAGGCCACGGCGTTCTGACTTGGTTTACGTCTGTACACAGGTTGTAGTTTTGTCGCTGGTATGCCATCGTTCTGATCGTCAGAATAGTAAGCTCTGAGCGGTACCTGAGTAGATGTTACTATATCGTCTTGGATTGCATTTGGTGTTTTTTCCGATAGTCTATAAATAATGTAAGGACTTTCTGAAGTTGCCGGCGGTTTTTTGTTGTAAATCTGTTCTGGATAATCGTATAATACAGAAACAGACAATGGTTTTGAAGTGAGCTTTGTTCTTGACTTGTACACCGGCTTCTCCGTCTTTGGTCTGTAAGTCACGTCGTCCGGTAAGTTTTGTACTCTGATTGGATTTCTAGGCGGCGTGGTTACTACACGTTGTGGCGTCCTCTCTTTTAGTGTAGTCATAATTTCAGTTGGCGGGACAGTTGTAAAGGTAGTTTGATCTTCCGTTGTTCTGGTAGATTCAGTTGTTGTCGTTGGTCTTGTTTTGTATTTACGTCGATACACAACAGACGGTGTGGTTGATTGTTTTCTATGATATTTTGGTCTTGAGTGAGGGGATGTAGTAGCGGGTCTTTTGGTGTACACTACTTCTGTTGTAGTGGTTTCATCAAGAGGAGCGAAGAAGTCTGGAGGCGGCGGTAAGATTATTCCAGGCACGAGTGGACCCGCAGGTACACTGTTGTTATACTCGGAATGGTAGGAAAAATTGTAAGGCGGCGGATAATAGATCGAAGGGTCGTCTTCGTCGTATAGGTCTGTTTGGTTGCTCGGTGGTGGTAGAAACGCTGCGCCCGGAGGAAAGCCTTCTGGAAAAGAGCCGTTCATGGATGGGGGGAAGGGGTATGGTCCTTCGCTCGCATTCCCAGGTAGGAATGGGAACGGAGGAATTGGCAACGGCGCTTGCCCGGTAGTAGAGTTTCTCTGATTTTCACCCGAGGGATATGGCGCTCCCGCTGTGAAGAGGAATGGCGGTGGTGGTAGAGGGCCATCGCCTTCTCCCGTAGGGAAGGGAGGGAAAAGGGACGCGGGGACGCTACCGTTAGGAGTAAGGAAGACGAGCGGTCCGTCGTCGGAGAGGCGTACCGGAAAGGGCGGAGGTACTTTGGGTTTCTGTGGGAGCTTTACTTGCCTTCTCGGGGCTTCGTAGCTATCGATTGGTGGCCAAGGTTTTACACCCGTGTCCTTCGTACGCTCCGGGAATGATCCCCCTTTGAGAACTAAAAGGTGATCTTCCGCTAACCAAATCTCATCCTTTTTGAGTCCTCCGAGACTTTGTAGATTATCCTTCGTTCTAGTTTCCGTGTCAGGTTCATAGCTAACGATTCCCGGTCGTTTTGGGGCTTTAGCAAAAATCTCATTTTGTATCAGTCCATATTTCCCCTCGGCCACCTGATCCGATAACGTTTTCTTCTCTTCATCGTCTTCTTTCACTTTTCCGGCGTCTTTGCCTTCGCCAGCGCTGGACATGAGCATGCCGTCGTCCCAGATGCCCTGGTTCCATCCTACGGTGCCGCCCGACGGGTCGGCCACATACACGCCTGCGAACTTTCCACTTTCAGTCTTGCCTTCGTATCCGATGTAGTTTTTGGAGGCGCCGTATTCCTTGTCATGTTTTATCTTCATGTGTCCGCCTACGAGTCGTTTGACCGTTCTTTGCGAGTCAGCCGGTAGTGAGTCGTGCGGCGCGGAGGATGCGAGGCTGCGCTGGTCGCGCACGAACGAGTCAGGCGGCAGCACGTAAGTAGGCACCAGGACACTGGCTTGCGAGTTGCACACCCATGCCAGCGCTAGCGTCACCACTAACACCGCCCCTCTCACCATCTGAAAGTTTAAACGTAATTTCTTAGTTACGAAGCAAGTAACAATTAAAATATATTTTATTTTGAAAGTCTACTGTTATTGAGTGGCAATTAATAAATCACTTATCTAAGTTTGGCCGCGTTTGTTAATCGAATCAACTCGGTGATGTACGTGAACCGAGTGAAAGGTCCGACGGAGATAAAAACTACGGCCGGTAATTATTTAGGAACTGGCGTGGCGCGCGCCAATGCCCGCCTTTTATCAACTCGCGCGGCGACCACCGCCGGCCACCGCCGACCCGGCTGGCATTGAGAATCAAGCGTTTAATTTGGAAATTAGCAAGTAATGGCCGCGAGACAGGAAGGCCGATCGAGGCCTGCGACAAAGCGGTCTTGTTATTTTTTTGTTTTAAACCCGTTCGCATTCGCCTTGTGTTATGCTGCCTCGCTTGGTCCTACGATTATAGTACGAGTAAGTCGCGTTATTGTGCCGAGTAATCTACTTCCATCGACGTAGAAATAGTCAATCGTTTTGTAACAATCGTTTCTACTAACTCTTGCAATTTGTCGGCACGAGCGCATGATTGGTAATCACAGTGTTGATATAGTCTACGTCTGACTTGACTACGTGGCATTCTTTTAGTTTTTGAATCAAATGGCGTGGGTGGAAATTTCGTGAGTTATTACCAAATGAGATTAGGCTTCTAAATTTAATTTATTGTAAGAAAAATGTCAGTATGTTTGATCCAAAGTATTGGTGCATTGGGTCTGTGAAAGGCGATTTATAAGTTCGATTTCGCCTTCAATATCCACACGATCGTAGTAATCGTTCCACTCAATTTTAACAGCTATGCCAAACGTATCGAACAATTTAATCGCTTACAATTGTATACCGTTGGAAATATTGTTATTTCAATAGTTTATGCGGCCTTTGACTTTTTAAATGAACCGATTGTGCTAAAGTGTAATAGGTGAATGGTTATATTGTGTGCAATTTAATAAAAAATATTAACCGAGTAACAATTTTATCAAGTCACGCTTGTTATTATGTACTAAAATTTAAAACTAAAATGTTGCATTAATATTCTATATAAATAATGTTATACATGTATAAATACAAATTATTTTGTTATTAATAAATAGTATTTTTAAATGTTCAATCCTAGAAAATAAAGAAATCTAACTTCATATTTCGAAATTTTAATATTATGTTGAATGGTTTCCAAGTTTGATTATAATCCGAGATGTATGGAGTTGTAGTACATACTGTACCGACCCTTCGTAGGGATAAGGGCAGGTTGATGATGAAGATTATAAAGGATAATACGGTTTGTAGTTAAATAATTTTCAAGAAAGTTGTTCATATAGGCAGGTATGTACGCAAGCGCAAACACTTGTGTCATTATAGTCGACCTTATAAAGACTGTAATAATTTGTTCAAATGTCCCCGCAGTAGTTATTACGCAACCAATGTTCTTGAGACATGTGTAGTTGATTGAAACAAATATTTAATTAATTAAAATAATATTACTATAAGTTTAATTTGTGGAAATAAAACATTATCTCGTTTTTAATATCTTACACGTATTATTTTTAGTATTATATTTGCAGCATTTTAGCCGCCCGACTTGTCTGACTTATGCCTCATATTGATTAAGTTCTGTCATTTAAAGTAATTAAAAATAATCCAAACTGCTTATATTCTTCCCCTAATATCAACAAGAATTAATAGTTGTGTTCAATATTGATTTATTTATTGTATACTTTATAGCAAAAGTTGCTGCGGTTTACTTAGGTTTACACCAAATGTTAACGTGTTTGACATTTGCCTCGGAACATCGCGTAGCATCCTTTCATTTCCGATACTTGTTCACCTTCGTAAAAATCTATGAGATTGTTTGTGACGTATATGATGGCTTTCCTTGGTCTTTGTACGTTTTAATTTAAGAACCAATATCATGGCTAAAAAAGCAGTTGTAAATGCAACACTTTGATGACCTTGTAAGCTAATTACCGCGCTTTTTATGTTAATGGTTTTTTTGTATGAAATGTATTTTTATTCACGTCAATCACATTTGTAACATATGCCAAAACTTTCTTTTGCAGTCGCGCAAGTTGAGAAATGTTTCGATGTATTGTATTTTGTATTCAATGAACGCCGCACCGGCCGCTAACTTTCCAATGGCCTTTATTTACTGCCAGATTGTACAGGACATGTCGGTTTCACAAACATATTGCGTTTTCAACAACAGTCACTTTAGTTGACAATTTATACAAAAAAATACGGTTAAGTTAACTAAAGTTATTGAACAAATTAACTTTTTAAAACTTTATCTTAAGTTTTTAATATCATTAATTCAAGCAATAGTTCTATTGAGCTGTTTACTTAAGGTCATATCGTTAAGTGTCCTTTGACTTGTTCTATATAAAACTCGGTATCACTTCAATCGAGGGCGGGACGAATTCATATTAATCACGGTTAATTAGAAATTATTCACAGACAAAGCTTCGTGCACCCACGTTCTTTATGACTAAGCTATCTTATTTTCATCCTTGAACTGCCACTTTGTATCTAGTGAATGTAATGTTACTTAAAATGTTTTAAATCACATGTCAGTCTTCTTATTTTAATCCTTACTAATATTATAAATGGGAAAGTTTAGATGGATGGATGTTTGTTTGAAGGTATCTCCAGAACGGCTTAACGGATCTCGCTGAAATTGGCATAGATTTAGAACATAGCCTACTAATTAAGTTTTTTTTATTCTCCGCGGACGGAGTCGTGGGCGACAGCTAGTATTTTATAAGTTTTTTTTCACCATAAGTAGTAGACATATCAAAATATAACGGAATTATCAAATGCGTTGTTTCCTCTTCAATTTCATTCCTTCACGCTGAGCGTCTGATTAGTTTTTAATCTTGATAATTAATCTGCATGAATGTTGCGTATGGGTAAATTAATGTATTCGTAAATCATTATTAGATTCATTGAATGGATCGAAATACTAATAGTGTCAGGGTTTAACAATTGTCGCGAAGGCGCTAAGGGTCAAGGCAATCGCATCTTAGACTGTTCAGTTCGCTGCGTCATAGAATCTAAAGCTTAGCTAAGCGTAATCTAAAAATAATAATAATTCTCTATAATCTCGTAAGTTTTAATGTGGGAGTTTTATTCTTTTACATTTTTAATCTGTTGCAATTAGTTTTTTTTTGTTCTTAAATTAAAAGTCACGGTTGCTTAACTCGACGGCTACTAAACTCGTGTTTACTCTATGGTTAGGTTGTTTAAATGTATTCCAAGTTCTCATAGCGTCTTTTTTATCATTTCAAAGCAGACATATTCGTTTTTTTTTTAAATAATGATTCAAGTTTCGTTATATTTTTTAATTGGTCAATGTTTGCTGGTATTTCGCAATCTGAATTCCGGCTATTCAATTATATTGTCTTATTAATGTTTAGTCAACGTTTCGTGGTTTCAGTCACTGCACCGGTATGCAAAGTAAGGTCATGTTATAAAAAATTGCTCCGATTTGTGTCGTGACTTAGTATGGAGCGGCACGCGCCTTCGCCCGGGGCCAGTCAAATGTTTCCAACTCTACTTTCCATGTGTCTATTGTAGGCTTGATATTTATTATTCTTCTAAAATCCAAGGTTTATTTTTTCTTTAAATTGATTGCGCATGGCAGAATGTTTACATAGTTTTTTTTAAGAATATCTATTGATTCGATGGTAAACTGCTGAAATTAGCTTTAGATTCGAAAAAAATTATAACAATAAGAGAGAAGTTTTTTATAGAGATTATATCGTCGCGATAATTTGTAATGTTTTGTTATTGTTAGGCTTCTATGCGACAGTTTTTTTATGTAAGCATTGCTTTCTTCTCATTGTTGTGACTTTCATGATTGTTACGTTTGCAAAGCGGTCACATCTCTTATTGTATGTAATCTTCCATATAATGGTCGATTATTCGTTCTCATGTACGACCGTAATAGCAATTACGCAGTTTCGAAACGTCTCGTTGTTTTCACATGAATTGAACAAAAGCGAAAAGAAATCGTGGGCGCGTTAGCTTTTGAACTTTCCACTGTCGTCTGATAATTTAATTAAGCGCTAAACGCGAATTGTTACTATTCATTATTCAATGTATACAACTATTTTGGTTTTAGAATACGAATTAAATAAAAAAAATACCTAATAAATATATTAAATTAGTTTTACTTATGTGTGTGTATTTTACAAATAAGATGGTAATTATTTTTTTTTTGTTAAAGGTAAGCATTGTATTCGAATGGATATATTCGGTAAGTGAATATTTAGATCATAAATATCTTACAGAACAGGTGGGCGGGGATCCCTTACATCGCTCGTATGAGGTAAACGCCAATTAACCGATCAGATAATCGTCCCTCGTTATTTCCATATTGTTTAATATGAGTCACTTGTGCAATATATTTCAAAAGTTTTCCGCCACTCTGGCTACCTTTTGGTGGTTTTCGGAGCGTGGCGAATAGACAACCTTAACAGCTGGAGTCCTTCGCTCGGTTTGGAGGAAAGCTGAATATTTAAATGGTTTTGTAATTTATGTCATTGCAACTGCGAGCATTCGGTTATATGTTTTTTTAAGTAATTTTGCGTCGAATTAGTCTACATTTTCATTTTAAAACACCATTGTTAAGATTAGCACTCGCGACAATTGCAATCTTGCTTAATGTATACATTCTTTTGTGATGGCTAAGGAAACCTTGCTGTCTTTAAAATTGGACGAGTCTAACAGGTTTCGCGCTTGGTTATTTTTTCTTTCTCATTTGATAACATCGCCGCGCTCATCCTAGCCGGATGCGTTTTTTTGTTTACGGACATACGGTAAGGTGACGCAATCGTGGTTATCATTCGATTCTATCTATAACGTAAAATCCCAGTTAAATTCTTTAGACTGATTGAAATATAAATATAGCTGTCATGCACAGTCACGCTTACTCAAATCAAACAATTATATTAATTTTAATTGTGTACGCTTTTTGTTTTCATCTCTATAGATGCAATGTTTATTATCATTAACTTATATAATAATTCATTGTATTATCATTTGAGAATTAAAGATATTTTCATTAAATTTTTGTCTATAATTGGTGAGCTATAGAAAGCAGATATAGTTTATATTGAAATAAAATAGGCTCGATTTACTATGATATCTCTTTTAGTGCAATTGTTATTGAATTCAACCGGCAAGCTCACGTCTAATTTAGCAATACACGACTGGGCGTTAAAAAGCGTATTTTTCGGAACCACAACGATTTGGAGCGAGGTCGCCAGTCTGTACATATACGAAAAATTTCTATACAATTATGAAAAGAAACCGGTCCCTTTCGTATTTTAATATCTAAAGTATTCTGTATAATGTGATCGGTAAACGAAGCTTTGATGGGATACTAGCGGTAATGTATGAAAAGGTAATAGTCGTTTTTGCTCGTCACTCGATGAAAACTAATTTTAAACATAAAGTATATGTTTTAAAATGAATGCATTATATTCGTACAAGTCAATTACATTTGTAGCTGATTCATATTGACTCGGAAACCGCAGTTGGATTGGAAATTGCTATGGCAATAAATATTTCATAGTAATATTTACCTATCGATATCGGCATATAACTTTATAGGTATTATTTTAACGTAGATTTCCTGTTCTCGACTTTATTATCTCACTCGTTCGTTGTGTCCTCGTTTGAATTATTTATTTTCACACGATCTAAGATTTGTTCGTGTAACTATTCGTTTATTGATCGCTACTTCCTTGATATTTTTTTTGTGTTAAATGCCCACGATTGAGTTTTTGCTACGACTATTTGTAATATCAACTCGTTACTTGCTAGTATTATGTCATTTGTGTTAAGACCGTGTTCGACTTTCATCGCCTATTGGGCTACTTTCGTCTTTAAGATCAGAATCGATCGATTGGATTTGCGCGATTGAATAGCTTTAAATATTTTATACACGGATGTTGGACAATTTTATGTTTTAATAATCACGTTATCGTCAAAACTCGCTTCGGAATTCGATGAGTCGAGTGACGTTAAACAAAATTAGAATTGCTGTTTGGTTCTAGTCAATGAGCTCAACTCACGTAACTATGAGTACCGGTCCGATTAATTAGCATTGTCTACACGTAAATGTCGGCTCTCCCGTTATAACATCCTTTATCATTCCTCACTAAAGGTCAATATTACGTGCCGGTCTTTTGACTAAGCGTACATATTTATGGCAGTGACTAATCTAGTGCTTCGACATTTGTGAATGTATTATTTTAACAAATTTTAATTAAATGTTTCGAAACTCGTAAGTGCGTATGTGTGTAATTTGACACTAATAATGTAAATCGCATTTATTAATTCGCTATCGAAGTCACAGATCTGAAATATGCTTGCGGAATCGAATTCTGAATGGATTATTATCGAAGTGTATATTTTCGAAATACATACGCTTCGCGGTCGAGTGTCGCGTAGGTTTGGATTAACACATCGCGAGTATATCGTGAATAATATTTGCAGTGCTCATTACCATCGAGAACATTCCATTATCCCTGACTCTATAGCTTGCGATAAATGTCGTGGGGTCGCGGTTTAGCCTTTGCTTGCATTATTGCAATATACGTATGTAGCCTAGCTTCTCGACGACAATCCGTCGCCTGTACACTTTTGTTTGTATTTTCTCACAGGTGTTTCTCTACGTCGCGTCATTGAGTATTGCACTGAAGGCTGTGCTATGAGAAATTTTGAGTTAGTCGTGTCGCGATACGAGCATTGTCTGCTGGTCATATATTGTGCGGGTCTCAACCCGTGAGATTTGGGTCGGGGGCCTGAATTGCGTATGCTGGCATGCATTATAATAATAAACAATTCTCGGGGCATGTAATAAATATCTTACATTGACTGATAACGGCTGAGGCTGCGGCTGATAATCACTCTTGCACTTCTTAATTGCACATGTCAGTTCACTTCACTGTTAATGTCACTGGGATCACTGGCACATAGCAGGCTGCTGCGACGGCTGTCGATGGCGGAATGTATTGCTGGTTCCGTGGGGTTGCAGCGCCGGACACTGGTGGGGTGCACGTGTGTTCGGTAGATTGCTCGGCGCATGAGTGGCCGAGGTGGTAGGGGGCGCCGGTGTAAATACTCTGCCGTAAGCGCGTGCGCAGCGCTCACGCACACCGCTTTGCCTCCGTGTAGGCGACGCACACAGGCGCAGGCGTTGTTCCCGCGCCGCCGCGCCGCGTGTCGTGCGTTTAGACCCACGATGATATCGATACGAAATTGATGTAAGAACGTCGATTCCCTACAAACGGATGTCAGTTATTAATTTTGTCTGAAGTAGGTACTCATCTTATTTGTACTGAGTGCGTTCGTGATGTGATGCTAGCATAGTTGATAATGTATTGTTTCAAGATTTCTTGTAGGTAAATTGTGAAAAGTTCTTTAAAATTATGCGCTCTTTATTATTAAGATAATTAATGTGTTTCATTCAATAAAATTGATTTGTAATCGGTTATCGAGATCGTTTTAGAGTTTTAATATTGCTATGAATTTACTTTTATGGCTGGTGCCTAAGTGCAACTATTCTTGCGCCGGCCGGTAAAATACTTTGCAAAATGAATATTCCATGTACTTTTTAATTATTTTTATTCTCTTTTCTATTTTAGCGGAATGTATTTGAATTTATTAATCGTCTGATCTAATGTACATTTTTTTCTTCATTATTTATCAAAGTTAAATATTTATTCTCAAAGCTTGAACACTTCGACAGATGACGGACAGTTTTTTTTCAATAACATAACCAAGTATGGGTCGCAGATTGAAGACTGCATATAAGATATCGGTTATAACGATTCAACAAGAGAACGCTCTTTGATGTAATTTTAATCGGATTTGACTAAAAATTTTACTTTTTTATTTTATACGTCGTCGGTTATTTTTATAATATAAATCATAGTCTAAAAATATTTATCGCGAATCTATAGCAGTTGGAAATGTTTACGTCTGCCTGATCCGTGTCGTTGCGGCGTGAGAGTCATCGACACCGGCCGCGTCCTCGGAAGGTCGCCGACGACCAGAACGGGAACTGAGACGAGATTTACATAATTTAGGGCTGCGACATACTGTGAGATTTTTTAACGCCTCTTCTTTGTTTTTTTTGTTTTACAATAATTTTTGGTTACAATTGGAATAATTAAATATAGAGAATCTTACTTATTTCCAATGTTAAAAACATAAATACTTCGAGTTATGTGGTTTGAAATCCGGGTTAAAAGAATTGTTTATAACATCGTAGTAAATGTCCTGGTTTCTATTTTTTAAAGCTTAAGACAATTTAAATAAAATACATAAACATGTGATAGATGATTTATTCAAAGACAAATTCAGTAAAATAATCCTATTTGAATTTCATGAACTCTGATAACAATTGGCCAGAAGTCTTCATTATACCAGTATTATTTGGTACAAATTATTTATAGTGCTGTGTCATCATCATCATAATCATCAGCCTAAATTTATCCACTACTGGATGTAGGCCTGTATGATTAGTGACCTGTATTGAATCCTTTTTTCTTTAATGAAAAAATCGCTCGTAATCTTTGCTCATCTCAAGAGCGATCCCGGATCTTTTTTTTTCGTCTCGTAAGAATTCACTAGTCACACACTTTAGTCCACTTATCTTTAGCGGACCGAGGACTTTGATTCATTCTTTTTTGCATTTCATTTTATTTTATAAATATTTTATTTGTGTTCTTGTGGTTTTTATTTTGGAATTTCTAATATTATTTGCTTTGATTTTAAAGTAAAGTTAGGTCATGGTTGGTAATTCCAAAGAATGAAAATGATGAATCTTTTTGTGTAATAATGTGTTTTAAATGAGTTTTCATCTCTGAAATCCTTGTATAACATGTTGGATGTGTTTTGTCACTGTGTTTTTGTACATGTGTAGAGGCAATACAAACATACATAGTGCAGTAAGGTCTATGTCTAGAAGAAATGCTTGTTAAGTAAGTACACTTGGTCTTCGTAAGATTTTTTTTTTTTTTATAAAAAAATATTAGCAGATTTTTTGTAAATTTACTAATATTTCTTTTACCATTCCAACTAAGCTGTATGCTTGTGCTAGGATATGGTTTACGACAATAGTCGAATGGCGGGATTCGAACGCCCGACCTCGTGATCGAAAATCCGTATCCTTAACCATTAGGCTATTGACGCTTAAACGCCTAAGATTGTTCAAGTTCTACTAAGTAAATTGTTTTCTTACTTTTACGTATTCTGATTATTCTCACTAGTTTTATTATTATAAAACCAATTATATTGTAACGATAAAGTATTGTTATATAACAACTTCCTATATTCCTATATACTATATCGATTATAATTCACAATCGTTGGAGGATTAATACTTTTTTAATTTTTTGTTACGAAATTCTGGGTTTTGTTATTTTCGAGCAGTTTTATTAACTATAATAAATTATGGTAATGAGATGAATGAAATGTTAAGTACAATAAAAATATATGGTCAAACTGTCATCAGAATAACCTTTGAACTTGCGTCAGTTCTACCTAACCTTGGAGAGAGTTGAGGAATGTCAGGGATTTTCCTCGCGTTGACTCATTTGTTTTGGGGGGTTTGTTTTTATTATATTTTTATTGACAACCTTATTATATCCGCATATAATATATAAATACAAATTTTACGAATAGAATTCAGTCGATTGACTAGATTTTATTGTTATTTAGATAAGAAAAGTGGCGTCTCAAATAAACTTTGATAGTCAACGTTATATTTTTCCAGACCGCAAGCAAAAATGTATATTTTTTTTAACTTTTACACAACAAATGTTCAATGACCTCTGTTCATCTCGTAGATTATACATTTTTAGGAATATCATGTTTATTAGATGTTTTAAGTTCATCGGAATATTTTACTAATGTAGACTATAAGTCGCTTGGATCGTTATATCGACTCGCGGATGTATCGGCCATACGAAAATTATTAAGTCACGTATTCTGGGCGCTGTTTAATGAGTTTATTTATTGTAGTAATTATTATTATCCTTTATTGAGATGAACAAAGTGTAAGAAAAACAACTGCTACATATATCATTACGTCACATAATCTGTGGTATTATTTACGGTTATCAAAGCAGAGCTTAGCTTGTTGGTCCACAATGCATCGCCATTTGTTTTTAATTCACACAGCGGATTTCCCAATGAATTAGGATCCTTTTGCTGCGGTCTATTCAATGCTCTGTTACTAACCCGTGCTAACTTAGGTATAGTGTGTTATTAGCATAAAAATGTCAATAATTTTGGTTTCCCCCAAGTCGGGGGTTTGTGATCGCCGGTGCCGTGGTACCGGTGCACGAGTTTCAAGTTTAGTTGTCCTTTTCTCAGAATCATGTTTGTGCCGAGTTCGGTGTCGGTGAGACGCGTCCGTACCGCATTCCGCGACACCGCGGCGCTCGGCTTTGACCGTTTGACCACTTCATAACTCTGCCGCCAACACCGACCCATACTAACGGAACTCGATTTTATATCGATTCGATTCGCTAAGATTTTGTTTGGTGAATTATTGGTGTTAATCGCGCTTGTATGTTCTGTTTGGAGTTTGTGAATTTTTGTATGTATTGATATTTTTGCATTTATGTAATTTTTCTATTTTTTTAAATCATGCAATAAACATTAGATTTATCTGTCTGTGTGTAGACATTCCTATGGTATTTGTCGATCGAGTAAAACAAGCTTGTTTTAGAATAAGTAATTCATTAATAAACTTTTACTGTTTACTAAATAGGTAATTTTACAATATACAACCCTCGATGTTCATATGATTTCTAGTTAACGTGAACGTATAGATTTATTAAAATCTTTTAACAGTGAGTACACACTACAATGACCTTTTGTGTTATTATTTATTTATGACATAGTTATTATGTAAACCAATTGATTCAGTTTGAAACTATTCAGCATAATTCGTATAGGAACAAATTTGGCGTCAATATATTTTTTAATTTTTTTAAAATATGTTATATTTATGATTAATAAAAAGAAAGACTACACTTTACGCTTACGCAGTGTATCATAATAGGTGTCAAGGTCATTTAATAATATTTGTTTACAAAATATATGGGGTTACAATGGTATGGGTCGCAGGTTCCCCGCAGGCGCCGGACCGCATCGGCGTCTGTCTGCCTAAATTATACAATGGTATAATCGTGTGGTTTTGGGCGCATTGCTGCTTTATCGGACATCGCCTGCTTCTACCCGGATGTGTGGGTCGCTGTGTTGCTAGCCGATACAATGTTATGTCCTTTTTTATTACTTGGAGTGGACAGGAAAGGTATATGTCCCACTTTTGGACACGATTTGTTTTCTGCATGACAATGACTAAGTAAGTACAGTTGCTATTCATACTTGATCTAATTCAAAGTGAGTTTAGCAGCTCGCCTTACATTCATCATCAGCTCACTATACGTCCCCACCGAGGGGCTCGGATTCTACCCTAAGTTAAGGGTGATTAGGCCAAAGTCAACCTCGCTGGCCAAGTTGGTTGACTTCATACATATCTTTGAATTTCTTCTCAGATATGTATAGGTTGCATCACGATGTTTTCCTTCACCGTAAGAACGTCGGATAAATGTACATATGTAAATCGGAAATGAAAAACACATTGATACATGGCGGGATTCGAACCCAGGACCTGCAGATTGCAAGTCAAGTGCTTGACCTCTGAGCCACCGACGCTGCTGCTTAACTCCTGAGCCAACGACGCTCCCCTAACATGTAGGACGTATTTATTAGTTCGCCTTACATGTAGGACACATTTTAATTATATTTTTACGAGGCTGTATTTAAGAATGATATTTAACGAGATAAATATTTTATATAGCTTCTGAATTACGTAACAAATATTCTTATGATAGTTTTATACTATTTTAAATTAACTGGTATAGGAAAATAACTATAAATATCTATATCTTTATATGAACAAGACCTTGAAGGCCGTCGCCTGTGACCTGGTTTCTTTGGCACAAACAAACATTGACATCAAGCGGTTGACAGCGCGTACAGCGTTGCAAATACGACGTGCTCTATTGTTGATATAAAAACATATAGAAATATATTACCCGAATCTGCGATAAGTCGAAATAAAATTAATATGCATAATACTTTGTGTTTCACTTGTTTTAGATATATTTTTTACTCTAAAATTGCGATAAAATCAAATCTATTCAGCTGTAATGCGTATTCAGTACACAGTAATAAATGGTGCTGCAGATTTATAGATCATTCCTAAAATGGAAATTATTATAGGTTCGCACTGTACATATTATAGATTCGAAGGTAAACAGCTTATAAGAAAGAAACTGATGCATAAGGCGTAGGAAAAAAAATACTAGAGTAAAACTACAAAGCTTTTTAAACTTATAAAAAGTCATCCCTCTAATTCAAGTAGAAAAATGGAGATGCCATATAATATATTTTCCTGTGTTTCCTCTTCCCTTTAGCACTATCCAAGACATATTTTGTAAAATGGTCTATCTTGTTACCTTGTATTCTGTTACCTTAACTTTAAACAATTTTGATTGATGTTATTTGCACTTTTCCCCCTAGGTTATTCTTTTTGTTTTTAACAATGAGGAAAATGTAACTTGACGTAATATGGCTTTTTATAATACGTTAGCATTATTAAGCGTTGTATAAATTATTGTGATATAAATTTAGAAGCGGATATAGTGTATGCTAGAGTGGACGCATCTGTGTCTCGACAATACTCTAGGTGTGTTTAGGATTCCTAACATTCCGATGTATGCCGTCTCATAACTGGTTGTATCCGTGTTTTATATTGCATATAATCATCCAGTCTTAATATTTTGATTATCTTTACTAAAATAAGCTCAATACGAGTCAATTATCTATATATATAAAAGAAAGTCGTGTTAGTTACACCATTTATAGCTCTAGAACGGCTTTACCGATATGTCTGAAAATTGGTGAGGAGGTTGCTTTGATCCAGGAGACGGACAAAGGATACTATTTATTCTTTTTTTTTAATTTATGCCTTGAAGAGCTGCTTTTTATTTAACTTAATAATATTATAAATGCGAATGTTTAGATGGAAGTGATGTGGATAGATGGATGGGTGGGCTACACAAATTAAGTTTTTTATATATCCACGCCGACGAAGTCGCTGGCGACAGCTAGTTGTTGATAAAATTGTTATTCCGATATATCAAAATGTTATTGAAACGTCTAGAATGTTTTTATAATAGTCTTCGACGTGGGTGCTTTTATAAAATATTAGAGTTTTTTTAATATAATAATGTGGGAAACGAAAGCGCCATCTAAAATCGCTGAAATGGCAAAGCTACTGTTGACCATAGACAGGTTTAAGTCATTTTACTTAATGTTGAATTAAACATATTATCTTGGTATATGATACCATGTGACTAAAGTAAGCATTTTCTTTAATCGCAATAATTGAGTTTCCAATGTCTTATACAAAAACATATCTCTGTTTTATCAATGGAAATAAGAGAGATGAACGTATGTTTTATTATTTGTTTCGGCAGTCGAAACAAAAAAGTTACGAAAACTTGACTAATTCGTAGTCGACATTGAATATCAATGCGCGCACTATGATGCCTTTGTTACGTATTGTTCTCATGCTGTGGTGCAATTTTGAACCTCGGTCTAGTTATGTCTTTACTAAGTAAATTGTGGTCTGTTAGCACCTTCCATTCTCACTTGCATAAATTATCATCCTGTAGCTTATTGGTGTATGATAATAGCGAATAATATAAAAAATATCAATAAGCTTGTTTTTATACATATTACATAACTGTTTATTATATATGAATCATGTGATAGAGATGTATAGAAAAGTAGTACATATGATGACCCTCCGTATAGAAAAGGTCAGGTTGATGAATCATGTTAACAAGATATCAACTTCTCATGTTTAGTAAAATCCCTGTGTAATGTGAAACACCCTGTATTGACGTATTTTTATTACTTTAAAGTTATACATTCTTTCGTTATAAGCAAAAGTGTTGTGAAATTTATTGATGGTACTAGGAAAACAGCAATATTTATCTAAGAATTATTAATTACGAATAAATATATGAACTCACGAAATCTTTTGATATTTTTTCTTGGTATGTTTGCTTGATTATTGCCTTATTAGAGTATATTTCCTCATTCGAGTTGTTTGTGAAAAAAAATCCAAATTTACTGGTAGTAAGACTAGACTGTGAAGTTTAGAATGCTTCGTTACAATTTTAATTCATGTCGAAACTTATTTTCCTATTTTTTTATATTCTTATCCTATTGGTTGAACCGTACGATGACTGCTCTTCAACTTTATGATATACTATGATTGTTTATGATTGTAATTATTATAAAAAAATAGTACGTTGAAGTTCTTATTTGTCTGGTAAGGTAACTTTGACATTTGGTGTTAGAAACGTGACTGAATTCGATACTAGAATCAAACCTTTTAGTGCCCTTAGAGCTTTATGACCAGGGTCGTCGCACTGCCGGGATTCCAGATTTGGAAGCGAACGTGCAAGTACCGGACCTGATAGCGTTGTATGATAAGTCCAAAAGATTTGCCTAAACTGGTGTAGGTTATAAGATTAACAGGTATTTTTTACGATACGATGTCACTACGAAGGTTGATACTGACTACTGTAAAGGAAGGTTTTATTAGGTTTTTTTTACTGTTGCAGACATAATATTTTTTGTGGGTATGTGTGTCTATTATGGCATTTATCGATTTGTATTTTGTCCCGAAAGTATAAGATCATATTTATTATTTTCTCAAAATATAAGCAGACTTTTGTTAATTACTAAAAAGATTTTTACTATGGTCCAGGTTCGTCCTAAGATATTGTTTACGATAGTAGACGGACGGCGGGATTTGAACCTCGGCCACATGGTCGGATGTCCGTACTATTAGCCGTTAGGCTATTGATGCTTTAAATAATTTCCTTTTGCTTGTTTTTCACGGATAATACATTTATTCCAATCGTAAACGGATATTCAATATAGCGACGGATACAAGTGTTTCCTACGGACGCAATGTAGATCCAAGGAGAAAGTACATTTTGAAATGGAACTAGAAAGGGAATGGATCGATTACACCGTCCGTCTGAATGCACTTTTTATCGTAAATGACGGACACACGACTTAGATAATTTACACATATGAAAGTGTTGGTCGTGTAAAGTTTTTGCTTGTTTTAGAAAATAGTGTTGCAATGGTTTTTTATTGCACATCCTATTATCCAATTTAATCAAATACGATAAATTTCATGCATAAAACTTCTGAATTAGCTTTAAAGGTAAAGCGCAATTTTTAGAGCTTCATTAAAATAGATTATAAAAGTAAATTGAATTAAAAATTTGGGGAATAATAGCTGTCGCTAGTAATTTGTACTGAGTCAACCTGAAATGAAAATGTTTGGAACAAGATTAGTCCTTATATTCATTATATACTTGTAAAAATATCTGAATATATAATATAGTACATTTTATAATTATATATATTTGCACAGTTATAGTACGCACAGCTTGTTAAATCTGACTCACGTTTGATTGGCTCCTTATTTGCTGAGGTCTCAATAACAAGGTCGCCGGACGACTAGACGCAAATAATATCAAATTACTACATCCTTTTGATATTTTATACATGAACAATTATATGCCTTGAGTGTAAGTGAGTCTTTAATTTGAAATAAAGCAAGATTTCGACAAAAGTAACAAAATTGTGTAAGATATTTTATATGGGTTTGATAAAATTAAGTTTCAAACAAGTCAATGTAGCGCAGTAATGTAAAATTATCTAAATCTATCTTTTAAAAAAAAGTTAGTTCGTCGAGTTTTTTTAATTTTATTATTTGAAGGTCGTATGATAGCTATTATTTATCCACATATGCCAGATGTTATTTTCGCTTTAGAGCGACCGTATGCTAATCAGACGGCAAAATGTGCCGAAAAGAGCGGTCATCTCCGCATTCCACGCGGGCCGCGCGACTGCGACGCCGGCCGGTCGCGGAAAACCCGCTAAAAACAACACTTAACACCACTCAGGGAAACTCAACTCAATGTTAATGTAACAGAATTCATTATACTATAAAACTGCTATCTTAAAATATATTAAAAAGAAATGAAACAACAACCAAATAAGGACTTTAATGTCTTGGCAACAAAACGGAATTTCAACCTGTCAAGAATGCTGGCGCCAAAATTTATATAGGAATGTTACTGTTACGGATTCGGCAGAGATGGTAGTGAGTCTGATTAATGTCATATTTTTCCATAAATCTATGCGTGGGATAGTCGCAGAGTTCAATGTGGCTAATAATATTCCAATATGGTAATTTTATTAGCTAAAATCCGGACGTCGCGACAATTTATCGCTATATTTGTAGTCTTGCAACCATTTGACGCCACAACTTCGCTCTGTATTAGTTGGAGTTAGTAAATGGACTTTTAAAATGTTTATCTCAAAATACTTTTAAGGAAAATTGTGTTGATTTGGTTGTATTATAAAACAACGAGTAATATCGTTCACATATCGCTTACTGGTTTCTAAGCCTTCTAACTTGTAGACATTTTTTTTCTTGATTGCCGCCTATAGCACCACGGCCTTTTTAGTAAACCAGTTAGTCGTGAAGTTTTTCTTACAGCTTTTAAATATGGTTAGGTATCTCGATAGGTATGCGTTTAAATGATTTAATTACCGCGCTGTTTCGGCGTAAGTTTTTTAGTTTTTTTTTACAATAAAAAATTTATTCATTTGTTTTTGGTTAGATGAAAAAGAATGTACCCAAGCATATGTCATACTAATATTATAAATGTGAATGTTTGGATGGTTGGATGCTTGTTTGAAAGTATTTCCAGAACGGCTAGATGGATCTCGCTGAAATTCTGCATAGATGAAGAACACATAGGCTACTAATTAAGTTTTTTTTTGATTCCGCGAGTAGGGAGTCTTGGGCGACGAAGCTTAATAAATGTTTTTTGCTGTTGTGTCATTAACAATGAGTTTGTTTTCTTCGTTCTAGAATTTATAGCGAGAATGCCCGATATTACTTAGGACTAGATTTTAGCTGAGTCTTTCCGAATAAAATAGGTTTACTGTTGTTATAAGTCAATGAGATTTATTTTTGTTAGTAATATTAAAATTGAATAATGAATGAGCCACCGCTGTTTTGTTTAATTAATACATCGTTAATTTATGTCGGTGGTTTCTGTTTGGCGCCAGTGTTTGAATTCATTATTCATAAAGATTGGCGACCACGAGACGCCGATGGTTTGCGTGAATTGAAACGCGAAATGTTTTGATTAAATAAAAATAGCGAAAAACCTTCGAAAAGCTAATTCTTGATGAACAACAAAAATAGTTTTTTTTAGCTATAATAGATGTTATTACAAGTTTAGAGCTGTCAAATTTCATTTAACACCCTTACTGCCACTGCGATTTTTTCTTATGAAAGTCGAGTGAGTTATCTTCACTTGTTGCACTGAATGTGTTAACAGTATCCAACAAAATGAATATTGATGTAATTTACGTTGACTGGATCTTTACTGAAATGTTATTTTAAGATCATTCATATGTTCTATCGTGCCAAATAATAATTTTCACGTTTATAAACTCTGAGCCAATTTTCGCGATTGTATCATTAATTTATTTCGAGATATTTGTCAAAAGGAACAACGTTTGTTCAGTTTTTATGGATTTGTAAAGTCTAAAAATATGTTTATATATTGTTTATTCAATGCTCCAACGGGATTAGAGATTTAGATATATAGATATAGAGCCTTAGGAAATGGCTAGAGGTAAAAATGAACTGATCATTGGACGATTTTTATGTTTGTTTGTAGAATTGTTTTTAAAACAATATTCGTATTAGGCTTAGATTTATCTGCGAATTACATTACACTATACATCTTATATATAAAATTCTCGTGTTAGTAACTACAGTCCTCCGAAACGGCTTGACCGATTTTTATTAAATTTGATAAGTCTGAGAATCGGCTACTATTTATTTTTCAATCCTGCGCGAAAGAAGTCGCGGGTAACAGCTAGTATTATATAAATTTTATGTTATTACTATAGTAGTTAAATTTTCTTTATTACTAGAACATGTATTGACGTCAAACCATATTTGCAACTGTTTTTTTAATCAAGGTTAGCAAGATGTAACTGGACAGATGTGAGAAAGAATGTTGAATAGCCAAAGAAATATTAATGCAAAGTGATATTGTTTCCCGCGTGTTTCCAATACTGGAAACATCATAAGTTTTATGCCTTTTATTCTTAAAAAAAAAAACAAAGTAAATAGAATAATTGAATTGGGCTCTTTATAATTTTTTTTAATTGATTCGATACAGAAATATAGCTTGTTCTTTTTTTTACCGTAACTGTAGGCTTGAATATTACAACCGTGAAATTTGGTCACGTGGATCAAAGATGAACGTTCGAATCGCTTCGACAAAAAACTATTGTTTCTTGCGTAGCACGTTATCTTTAAACCTATAATTTGGTTTGATTGTTTTTTTTTAAAAACTTACGTCACCTCGATTATTCCAACTTGCTTTATAGATTCTTTTACGTTTTAATGGCATTCTTTGTTGTAGTCATATTTGTACAATTTATCTATACAAGACCTAGATATCATTATCATCATCATCATCAGCTCACTATACGTCCCCACCGAGGGGCTCAGAGCCTACCCTAAGTTAAGGGTGATTAGGCCATAGTCAACCACGCTGGCCAAGTGCGGCTTGGTTGACTTCACACATATCTTTGAATTTCTTCTCAGATATGTGCAGGTTGCATCACGATGTTTTCATTCACCGTAAGAACATCGGACTAATGTACATATGTAAACCAGAAATCGACAAACACATTGGTACATGGCGGGGATTCGAACCCAGGACTTGCAGATTGCAAGTCAAGTGCTTGACGCATGAGCCACCGACGCTCTCTCAGACCTAGATATAGTTATGTTTATTGCATATGCATTTGATAATACAACACAACTATCGTTGGATAATGTAGAGCGTGGAGAATCGGTTACCGTGTTGGAACGTAACTCGTCACGTCATGTTATAGTTTAAACCACAGCGATTAAATTAAAACCGCATTAAGAAAAACATTCACGCTTCGAGATTGCGGTTTAATGCTAGAATAATACCGTTTATTTCTCATTTGATATGTAATCTACATATGTATTGAAACGGTATTTTTATGTTTGATTTTATATAGGTTATGAATGTAAAAGGTTAACGGCCGACACCAATAATCAATACTAATATTACTTTAATTAATTCTGGATTAAAATTGATCAATAAATTAAATTAAACAGATCAGATG
This sequence comes from Papilio xuthus, assembly GCF_000836235.2. NCBI lineage: Eukaryota > Metazoa > Arthropoda > Insecta > Lepidoptera > Papilionidae > Papilio > Papilio xuthus. The sequence continues at coordinate 1,883,545 of NW_013531700.1, forward strand.
GATTGATGTTTGTTGGAAGGCATCTTAAGAACGGCTCAACAGACCTTGAATAAATTTGGTATAAATGTAGAACATCGTCTGGAATAACACATATGCTACGAATTTTATTTTAATTCGAACGCTGTAGCTGGCGATAGATAGTATAATAATAAAACAGGCGTATAAACTGGTTACATCTTAGGTAATGTTTTTACCGGTCATAATCCGGGTCGCGAACTTGACATCCCAACTTTAGGTCAATTTGAGTAATATTAAAAGCAAACGTTTTATTTTGACCTTACTACTTATTAACGGACTGGTGATAACGTAAATAAATTTTCCTTACTTTTTTCAGGTAAGAATGACACCTCGCACCGTATTCACTAGCTAAAGCACTTGTAGAAAAATATATTGATCCTTGTCATTAACATTGGAAATATTGAGACAAAAATATGTTTCTTTACATGTGTTTTGGTAGTGGAAATACACTGACAAGAGTAACTGAGACGGTCTTGGTAAGTAAAATATGTTTGTCTTTTACAAAGTAATCAACTAATTTGCTGACTTCCAATTGCTATTTACTTTATATGAATTCAATCTCTTGGTATAAATTAGAATTCGAATATACATACTTGTTTTACATAAAGTAGTTTAAGTATCATTTACTTGCACATAATAAATGTTAAAGCAATTATAGGTCGCACTAAAATGCCATTAGACGTTTTTTCGGATACATTAGATATTTCAATCGAAACGACAATTTTTTTTGCATCTAACTTGTTAAATGTTATTTTTATCTTTAATATCGCTTCCGTGATCGTATCACCTGTCAATAAAATTGGATAAATCGATATGATAGGTTAAGGTCTAATAAATCCTACTATGCTATTTATATCTTTTTTATACTTGACAATAACATATGACTAACAAGTAAACATTCAAATAACTTTATTGAAGTTATATAATTGATTCGTAATTACTAAGTCTTTTCGCCGCGGATAAATTTTGGTCTATGCTGGTTAGGTGAAAAGTTACTCCTTTACTCTGATTTAAAAGGAGACTTTTTTTCTATATCATAAGGTGGCAAACGAGCGAGCGGCCACCCGAAATCGCTGAAATAGCGAAGTGACCGTTGCCCATAGACATACGCAATTGCATATGCGTTACCTACCTTTAATCGACGGAGGAGAGGATGCACGTAAAAAAAATGATTTCTCTTTCCATGCATCCTCTCATACGGAAAGTCCACTTCCACTTCCCACCCTCTCCTTAAGAAAAAGGGGGGGAAAGGGAAAGAGGACTAAATTAGGCCTCCGGGATGCACACTCATCAGACGAAACGCGGAATTGCTTCCACTTCACACCTGTCTTCTGTATTGTCGTGGTATTTCACCGGGCGAGCCGGGCCGATTCGTGCGAAGATGTTAAAGCGGGCTCTACCACTGTTCCCGCTGATTACACATCCTCACTGCTGATTTTCTCTGCCCAAACATGTGTAAATAAAAATTTGTTGTGTAAATAAAACCATCGGTTTATGTTAGGGTTATTTATGTCCGACAATATATCTGATCTGTACTCTTCGCGATCATATCAGCTGACCTCAATGTACATTAGCAGCATTTCTTTATGTCGGTCAAAATTTCTATCGAGCGCGCAATGCCTTGAACTTGACATGCCCGTTATGTTTAAACGTGGGTCACTGGTGGTCTTTGAGGGGTCACTGGGCAACGCGAATTGTAGGACATGATGATTTATAGCTATTGATATCGTGTTTGAATATATTATAGCTTTTTTGGAGGGTTTTGATAGTGATTCAGTAATAAGCCAGTTTGATACGAAGCTTATCCGCAAAATAATTCGCTTATAGCAAAACTCTTCGTGTATTAGATTTATTATCTTACTTCTTACTAATATTATAAATGCGAATGTTTGGATGTATGGATATGTATCGATGGATGTTTGTTAAAAGGTGTCTCGGGAACGGCTGCATGGATCGCGCTGAAATTTGGTATAGATGTAGATCACAATGTGGAAGAACGCATAGACTACTCATTTTTTTAATTCCGTGCGAACGCGGGCGACAGCAAGTTATTTGTAGATTGCTATAGCTGCAGTTATATTAAGTAAAAATGTATAGAGGTCGAAGTAAAACTGGATTTTTTACATATGCAGTGTTCTTTGTTTCACACAAGTTGGTCAATCGAATTCCAATAAAAACATATTAATTTAGTCGACAATATCAGATTACTTGACGCATTTGTTGAATTATTAATATTTTATTATTTAAACCTGATATTAGGTTTTATTTATAGGTCTACGTTCTACATATATTGGTTATTAATTGAGAGAAGACAGACACAGCAATTGCTATTAACTATTTTTTTTATTATTTTTACATTCCAAATCTTATTTTCGGATAATAATAATAATCGGAATGTTTAGATGGATCGATGGATGGATGTTTGAAGGTATCTCCAGAACGACTGCATGGATTTTTCTGAATTGGGCCTATGCCCAAATAATAGTTAGAATATGTTCTACATCTATATATAGAACATATTCTAATTATTATTTTTTTTAATTCTGCGCGGATGGAGTTGCCGGCGACAGCTAGTAAAAGATCAAATTTTACAAAGTGAAGTTAGGATTGGGTTATCTTTTAACTCATACGTTTTAGTTACATTTTTTTAAAAACAGCGTATTATTCCTTAAACCTGAAAAATATAAAGTCAAGGATAAAGTTTACTTGATTGATATTATTAGATAAGATAAAAGTTTTGCTGTGATTTTAAATGTCATAGGTGTTATGTCGTGCAAAAATATTAAATCATAATATTTATAGCTCAATTTGTTTTATTAATATGACGAATGATTTGGTTTAATTATAGCAACGACCTTGCTACCGACTCTGTTATTAAATCACATTCATATATCAAATGGTTACACGCTAAAATATTCTGATTATAATGGTCACTGAGTATTCGAGAGAATATATAAAAATACTCGCCGTCACCCGCGACTCCGTCCGCGCTGAATTTAAAAATATTATGTTCTACATCTATGCCAATTTTCAGCGGGATCCGTTCAGCCGTTGTAGAGATACTTACAAACATCCATCCATCCAAACATTCGCATATAGACCAACATCTATTTTTCATCTCCCCAAATGTTAAGGGTAGTCCACCCCAATTTTTTTTATTTTTTAGACAAAAACGCGGGCGACAGCTTGTTTTACTATAAACAGCTCGCTTCTTCGTCCGTGTGTAGTAAATACTTTTTTAAATTATACTCTTATTATACACTGGTACACTGTCATATTATCTCTGATTCAAAGTTCAATTAGATCCGTTCATCTTTTCTGAAGTTGAGTGGTAACAAACATTAATATATCTACACATACACAATTTCGTATTTATAATACTAGGAAGATATAAGTAAGATTTGTAAGATTACCTATAACAGGTTACATTTGTATAAACCCATGTTGGAATAACGCGAGAAGTGCCAGTTCTGCCGTGGCTCACCGTGAACTTGACCGTTCCGTAGGATGCGTCCGAGCGACCATCAGCCTTCGGAACAAGGCGATCTTCTCTCTGACCTTTTGGTACACAGATTTTATCTAACTCTTGTAACCGTTTAAGATGTTTACTTTTTGTATTACAAGTATGTTAGTAGTACAGTATATATTTTTATTAAATAGACACTTTTTTTATTTGTATACTAGCTGTCGCCCGCGACTCCGTCCGCGTGGATTGAAAAAAAAACTTAATTAGTTCCCGACAATTATTCGAATTTTTCTCACATTTTAAACCTTCCCTAGACCTCCACGAATATTTCAAGACCAAGATGAGATAAATACGTTTAATCGTTCTCGAATTTTAGCGAAACTAACGAACAGCAATTGATTTTTATATGTATAGAAGTTATGTAAACGATAGGATTTACATTTGTGATGTTGTCGTTGTTGATAATACTTCTTATTAAGCTTTAAAGTCATTGTTTTTTAATTCTGTTCATAATTCAGAAATATTTAATATTTTTTTTAATTAGGTTGATAGATCGTTATCTCTGTCTGTTTATGGCAAACCGCCTCTGTACAAGTTTATTACGACGTTGTGTGTCACAATAATAACCCACATTTTAGTGATTTCAAGCACTTGCCAGGAGTTTTATTATCCGGATGATCTTAGCGACCGGTCCATTAAGATCATGATAGACCGACGCCGGATACGTTTGCTTATTTCAACTAGTTTCTTTATATGTTGATGTTTTATGACGGCTGACAAATTTTTCCATTCAGCGACAGGTTAAACAGTCCGGTGTCGTGTCGCCGACAATTAATTAATGTGCTAATGACGGATCATTAGTTGTTCTTTATAGGCAAATTGTTATAGACACCGCAACAATGTAGTTATAAGGGTGGGTATACACTGAAGTAAGAGTCAAACGCAAAGAGTAATTAGAGCAGAAGAAATTATAATTTCGATAAGAAAATATTGCGGGTTTTTAGTAAAAAATATTAAAAGTAAATACTATAAGTGGAGTAGAATTTCCTTGAAAGTACACGGTTGGTTTAAACTTAAAGATTTCATACCACAGTAAACCTTTAAAAAATCAATAGTGATTCAAAGGGCACTATCAGTTTGATTTATTTAAAACATCTTTGGTGGCAATGTGTCATCTCATTGATATTTTTCTCTACAATTATATAGCGTTATAATTATACGTATCGCTACAAGTAACTGGCTGGGATGCATACCGGCGCATACCAAACGGCCATGTCAATCTGTGAGACCGACATTAATTATTTATGACAGCGCATGATGACAGGTGATGTGTCTTGCTGACGGAATCACTACGCAGATGTTAATGACAAAAAATGTTAAGGCTGTTCAGCGTAACTATTTGGTTAGGACGACCCTTAGTGCAGATTTCTCGTATTAAATCTAAAGGATAGTACTTAACGCAGCAGTGACCTTTGGTTTCTGATACAAAAATCACTTTATAATAAAGATAGTATGTTTTAAACGATAATTTTGGTCTCGGAAACCGATGGTAATTGTGGTCAGAAAAAATTTATTCATGATTTACGAACAAAAAAAATCCGTCATTTTCTAATTACTTTGTAATAAATATCCTGTGTACAAAGACTTTTGTATGGCTTATGTTATGTATTGTTTGTATTGTTAATGACTAATGTGATATGATTGAAATTGTCTATGCGTGTTATAGAGATATTTAATAGTAAGTGCTTTTAATTGGCAGTAAGAAACAATAGCTACTATCTAGAAAAAAAAATGTACTCATAAAAAAGAGCTTTTTTGTGTTTGAAATTTTGATTATCTTAAATCAAACTATTTCTTTAGTACGAAGTATACTTTTTTATATTGAATAAGCTAGCGCTTGACCACGCTCCCATCTGATGTTAAGTGATGATGTGGTCGAAAGATGGGTACGCCTTAGCTTGTTCACTCTACTCTTGCAGGCCCCCACGTCATACTTGGACGGAAAAACTGAAGCCGGCAATTTGTTACAAGTTTAATTATATTAGTATAGCAAAACAGCTCTTAGAAATCCTTTAAAATTTGAGTATCATTTAAATGTAGTGAGAAATGATTTAGCAGGTGAGTGCTGGATATATCTGACTATGACCGCGCCAATGCAATTTGTCTTGCTTTACTGCAAACGAGCCGTTGAAAATGCAATCAGGCGTTCACCCAAATTCCTATTTAGTTCCTTGTTTATTACGTATTTTGATACGCTGTTACGTTCGTTTTATAAAATATGTATTGCGCATGTTATTTTTAGAACAAACTTATCTCCGCATTATGTGACTTTGCATATAAGAATTAAAAGGTTTTGTTTACCTTTCCAAAAGAATGATTGTTCAGTTTGCTTCGAATTTAAATGCTTTGAACGTTGCGGTCCTATATGTTGGATTTATTTCATTGATAATAAAGTTATAGTGAGTATTGTTATTATGCAATATGCACTTATAAATTTACATTTTTATTATAAAGGTCTAAACGTGTTACTATAAATTTGCTTCGAGGATTGATATTATCTTCCAAGATTTGTATCTTAAGAACCATTTTGCGTTTTGTCTATATTTTTTTTGCACATAAGTCATAGTGCATTATAATTGTGTGTCATCGGTTAATCCTATGATTATATGAAATCAATTTTTACTTTATTTTATGTAGTAATAGATATATTTAGATATTTCTTCTTATATATGTCATCCTTCCTTCCTTATTATATGTTTTCCTTATTTTTTTATATTTATAATTAGTCTATTGAAAATGCAACGGATCAGTTCTTTTTAATTTACTTAAATAATTTGTGTCAGATGTGTTGACTTACTAAGTAATTTGTGGGAAAATCTTTTAAAAGTGAGTTTTTTTTCTGTCAGCCAGGATGTCGTTTTTTCCGGTCAAACCTTTGGCAGTCGATTTATTTGCAGTATGTCTGTGATTTAAATATTTCTGTTTATGTTAATTTTGTCATATAATTTAACGAATAAGTTGAAAACATATACGTGACGATTTTTTTTGTAGCCATAGGTTTGGTGTGATGTTGACCCAGTAAGAAAACGTTTAGTAATACCGCGGTATGTCCCGGTTGCAACTAACTGGCATTTTGAATATTCCGCTGTAGAATGGTTTTAGTTTAGTTTTCGTAATTTGTCGAAATTTTGCAAGATTTATGATATAATAAAGTTAATCTTGATTTTAAACTTTATTTGTTTTAAAATTAAAAAAATATACATATGCTATTTGAAGCTTTATTAATTCAACTCATTAAAACGCCAACGATCTTATCAACATTGTTGGTGTTTTTTTTACTTACATTCCTTGAGATTTTGCAATATTTTGTAACTAAATACAGTTTAGAAGTATTTGAATCATTTAGAGAAATATTGACTGTGGGTTCCAACTGTTGTAACATCTGTACAAAAACTTATTATTCTCGGAGAAAAAGAAAGATGACAATGTTTTTGTACATGTTTTTGCAATGGAAACCCATGGTAATACACGCGAATATGACATAACAAAAGGAGATAAAAGTTTCCAGAAAATTAAATATTCCTTAATATTAAACCTTGAAGAAGTAGCATCGTAATCCTACTAATATTATAAATGCGAAAGTTTAGATAGATCTTTGCTTGAAGGTATCTCCAGAACGGCTTCACAAATCTTGTTGAAATTTGGCATAGATGTAGAACACAGTCTGAAAGAACACATAGGCTACCAATTAAGATTTTTTTATGCGTGGACTGAGTCGCGGGCGACAGCTAGTAGTTTATTAAAGCAATAATATCAAGTTCTATAAAATCATTTACTTGTATAGTTATGTTTTTGAATATACTCGTAAGTATTGTTCATGAATCACAGTAAGAATTATGGGTTCAGTTCTCACAAGGTTACGAAAACACCGGCATCACGTGGGCGAGACGTCGACAGTCGCTTGTTGATTGCAAATTGTACGTGTTTTTATTATAATTAACTTAATTGAGGCTGAATACCAAATAATGGATAAGATATAGTTTCGTAGTATTTGAGAACTTGTTAGACAGGAGGTTTAGTTTCTATAACTAGCAAAGATAAAATAGTTGTTTATTTTATTATTTATAGGTTTACGGATTACATTTTAGGGGACCGAAGAGCTGGCAGCTACCTCGGACAAAGAATTAGTAGAGCTATACAAAGGGGGAACGCTGCCAGTATCTTCGGAACCTTGCCTAAAGGGACTCCTTTTAGTAATATATTTTAGTTATTTATTTGTTTTTAATGTTTTATTTAATATTATATTTTTAGAATAAAGTATTATTTTCTTAATAATTAAAGTTAAAAATATTTTTTTTTACATAGCATCTTATATCTAATTCTTTCTTCTTTGGCCTTTGCCTTTGCCTCAGCCATGAACTATGCGTTTTTAAAAACCAAAGACAGTATTAGCACATGCAATAAAAAATGAGTGGTAAAGTTTTTTAGATTTATTATAATATTTAATAGAATGTAACATGAATTTTAAATATATCTTAACAAAATTCAGAAACTCAATTTATTGTGTGTCGGTGGGAATTACTACATTCTATATTATCGACACAAAAAACGTTGGCTTGCATCAGAGTTGCATTTAAAATGCACGGGTACCGCAAGGTCAGGTTACAAGGATGCAAGGACGAAATCAAACTGCTATATAATTTTTTTAATTTTTAAATGTACTCACAAATAGTTAAGATTTTCTCTAGTATTTTGTTAAATTACTAATGAATGCTGGTTGAAGATTGTTCAGTCACATCTTTTTCTAACTTAGGGTAGGCTCCAAACCCTTAGTGGGGATGTATAGTGAGCTGATGATGATGATTGTTCGCGTCCATTGCCAAACAGTGGATTCGAAGTTCATTAATGGCACTTCGTATTTCCATCTAACTTATTCTTTCTCATTAGTTGCTTATAAATTTTATATAATTAACTTCGATTCATAATAAATATTTGTATCAAAATTTATGAAATGTCCTAAACGACCGATCGATTAAGTGAATGTCTATTTAGGGTTCTTTGTTTCGGCTCCACGGCCAATGTGCGGCACATGCTTAGAATGTGGGGCGCGGCTGCAGTCAGCTTCCTACCGCGGCATCGACTCGCCTTTGTCTCATGAACTTAATACATCGCATTGGAGAATGTATACTCACGATTTTATGTTTAGGATTTAATGTACTGTTCAAGTTATTAAGCAGTATCTCAATCGAAGAGCAGACAAAAGAGTCTACAAATTAATTAAGTTATTTTGAGCGGTCGCGACTTCGCGCTTATAAAACGAATGCGCAATATGCGTGGTGTTTATTTTTAGAAATAAAGGTGCACGCATCAGTGCCTAGCCAGCAAACTCAAGGTCACATCGTGTATACAGCTGCTCTGAAATACCGTTAGATTTTTGAAAAACGAAGGATAGACAGGTGTACTAATACTACAGGTGCAGCGTGCGGAATAAAAACAATATAGCCTATTCTCCCGGGAATAGTGTAGCTTGCTAACAGTAAAAGAATTTCTCAAATCGGTTAACTAGTTTCGGAGCCTATTTACTGCAAACATTCAAAACTTTCCTTTAACGTTTTTAAACGCCCTATTTTAAGTATGACCCTCGTTATAACGTTGTTGTAATAAATTTATTCATAGAATGCCGTGATTATGTTAATGTGACATAATATAAAGTGATAACGGCGGCGCTCGAGTTTTTTTGCACGTCTTCGGAAACCAGTCTGGAATATTCTTTCACCGTTTCAATTAAGGCGACATCCTTTTACATAAATTAATAATGTTTACCCCGCAGACGCGGCGCCACTCGCCTGGATTATATACGAATTTTATACCAGTATCTTTTCATTATTATTCATTGTGGCGTGTGTTTTTGTTGGAAAATTTTAATATGGACTTGTTTTCTTCGTTCAAAGTTATTTGTTTAATTAATTAACAAACAAAAAAGGTTTTAATTGATGCATTCAAGGTCAGTATTAATGACGAATTCGAACAGGTGTAATGTAACCCAAAGATGTTTGATCGCCAAAAAGATTCCGTTATTTTCTGAGCCCAACATCTCTGTATAAAACATAATATTGTCATCCCTTTCATTATCTTTGACAAAACAGGGGTAATAACATGTTTTAAATAAGGATTTTGGTCTCGGAAACTCACGATTAAACTTTTGTGATTTAAATTTATTGTAACCTTAAAAACCTTACATGTTATTGATAAAATTTACAGTTATAAATTTAACATCGATTTCTATTGTGTAAAGGAAATAGGATGTAACAATGTTGTGAGCCGTGAACCTTGTCGGAGGCTAAACGTGTTAAGAATTCGTCACTTATGTGATAATTGATTTAAACCGTAAAATCCCAACTTCACCTCTTGATATACGGAATCGATGTTTACACATCTTTAATCGATTTGTGCTAGCCATTACACGGCTCAGGGTCAATGAACTTTGGTTCCTATCAAATTAGTGGAATATTTGTGACGTTTTCTATGTAAATTTTTATCATTATTTATTCTAGAGATTGCAGTTTTCGGGATTGTCGAACTCTGATAAAAAGAAAACAAACGCTCTTTTTGAAGTGTTTTGTATAAAATTAATTACAAATAAAAAATAGTTCAACAAAACACTCAAACTTTGTTCTTTTTTTTTAAAGTTGATTAAAATACGAATACATATTTTTATAACCAGATTTCATAACCTTTAAATTTAATAAATCGTATTTTTCCATCGCCTTTGATCTGAATCTTTAGTTATGCAAAATACTAATATAGTAAGTAACCCAATAAAATTTAATAAGCTCGCTGTTAAATTTCTCATTTCAATCTCAATGAAATTTTCACGAGGTACTCTTTATTTGATTTGTGGGGATAATGCTTACGAGATATCACAGTAAAATTTCGTTATTGTATTAAAGTTTACATTTATGTTTTTTAAGCAACTTTCAAGTTTTAAAGAGCTTAAAATGAATCAATATTTAAGCGGTAAAATTTAAGTTGTATTTGTGTAAATTTAAAAACCGTTAAATTAGCAAATTGTGGTTAACTTTAAGTGTCAAATAAGTGTCCTGATTTTTATCAAATAGTTGTTAAGCGTAAGGAAATAAATACACAAACTTGTTTGATTACCGACATATTAATTCAATTTGCAAAAATGATTTGCTTCATAAATTTACTATTTTAATCTTATGATTGTCAAGCTTATGGATATAAATTTGACACATATATGACTTATTTTAAGCTGTTTAATTGATTTTCGATGTATATTATACGATCCCTAAAGTAAGGAATGTGTCAAAATAACATGAATTATGAATCACTTTTAAAAACTTTATCAATTTAGCGTGCTAAGGAGATAATTTATTGTGCAATAAATGTGAGGTATTCGATTCATAAATGCATGTTGTAAACATATGTAACAATTTATGTTACGCAAGTGACAAGTGGCCATAGGTTTGATGGACGCTGCAGGTCTCAAGGGCGGTAAGAGACCCAGAAAGAAAATGGGGGCGTTGTGTAGAGGCCTGGGTGGTGATTTGAAATTTTATTTAGCTAGAAGGCCTCTTAGGTCTCGACTCTCAACAACAATAATTCATTAATTAATTTGAAGTTATAGTAGTTTTTAAATATGTGAAAATATGGGGGCGCTGAAAAAATATTTATTCTCAAAGTGGACAGTAGACAAAATAAGTTTGGGAACCACTGATTTGGAGGGTTGTTATAGTGTACAACAAATATCTTACGATCTAATCGATGTTTTGTTTACAGTTTAAAATAATTCAGTAATTTGTAGATTAGTACAATAAAATGTAGTTAAGTTTTACATTAATATGACATTTCTTTAGCTTAAGCTGTTATTGTTGGTTGTATGTAAAATATCGATAATGTCTCTGCTCTATTACTTTGCAATCGAAGTCTAGTTTTTCGTGGGCATGTTATATCATATCAAACACGCGACTGATCGTTGCCGTACCTGTTTCGATATGGAAGGAATTTTTTGCTTTAATTGAAGCTATCAATTTAAATATTTAATGCTGGCCTTCATTACGAGAAGGACAAATTGGTGTGGTTTATATTAATATTGGAATTTAAAGTAATAAAACACTGTTAATTTCTTAATGTACTATCAGAATGAGGTGGTCGGGTCTAAAGACAACTTATGTTTTTAAATCTTTTTTTGTTTTATTAATTACATTTTGTAGTCACCAATCAACGGTAATCTTACAAATATACTCCGTTTTTTTAAATTATAATGTTGATATCAAAACCAATTAAAAATGCACATATTTATTTTAATTTCCGCGATATTCATTGCTTTGTTTAGCTTCTATAAGCAATAATCAATGGAAATGTTTCGAGAAAATGCTCACAATGAATTGAGTGACAAGGTTCTCACGAAAAAAGAGGATATCGTTTTAATAAGATGTTATTCTTCTATTTTTTGTTTAGCTATTTATCACTGACACGTCTGTCACAAATGATACATTGATTCTATTTACTATTAATAAGTCTGGGTAAATCCTGTAAAAATATTATATTAATTGCCGCTTGACATATCTTTCGCCCGCGACTATCCATCAGCGCGGCATTAAAAAAACGAAATGAGTAGCCAATTTGTTCTCCCAGACTATGTTCTACATCTGTGCCAAATTTCATCAAGATCCGTTCAGTATTTCCGGAGATACCTTCAAACAAATATCCATCCAGCCATCCAAAAATTTATAATATCTGTATGATGTAAAATGTATGATGCGATAGTTTGTGTGGATGGATGGATGTTTGTTAGAAGGTATCTCCAGAACGGCAGATCGGATCTCGGATAGATGTAGAACATTGTCTGGAAGAACACTTAGGTTACTAACTAAGCACTCGCGGGTAACTGCCAGTAACAAATATATGTTAAACGAGTAGTATTGATAACTTAAAAAAAATGATGGTACAAAATGGAATGTTCTTATAAAACATATTACCACATATCCGTTATGACATGAAGATGAAACTTATAACATAATATCTTACGTATATGTTATATTTACCGAGGAAGTTATAAATACCGATGCAACAGCACACATTACAGGAATTACCTTACCTCAAGTTGATCACTTCCGACTCATACTTAGCTTTCTAACGTCCATGAGGCTTTCATAATGATATTCAAATGATTAGTACATAAGTCTTCCTCTATGTGTCTGTCTGTCCGATAACACTTTAAAACCGCCAAACTAATATAAACAATGAATGTCATTTGTTAAATGTTTGCTAAAGATATCTAAATTTTACATTTTCTGTGTCCCGAAGGCCTAATTTATTTATATTCCCCTTCCCATTCTTTTAAGGAAAGGGTGTGAAGGGATAATATCCTTTTTCTGTGCGTCTCATAAAAAAAAACAATCGTATGATTTAATTCGTAGTGGTTTACTGGGTAGGTATTTTTTTACCTAAACATAAAAAGAATTTCAACTTGGTACGATGTACCTGATAGTTCGGCTTCGCTTTCTGTAAAACCTGTTGTAGTAATTACACGGTAGAGGCAAAAGTTGTTTAGCGCGTGTAATAAACTTTCTTGCAAGGCTAAGGGAAAGTGCTAACCGAACATCATTTGTATGTGAATAATGACAGTTGAAGTCGGAAAAGTTTTCTCGTCATTTCACAGATGCATGAAGTAGGAATCACATGATCTAACGGTGTGTTTACATTGCCACAATATTGGTATAAAGGTATATCGTACAAGTGCTTTGATCAGTGAGAACCCACGGTTATTCTCGTCAACATTTTACAGATTCACGACTATTATGATGGAAAACTTTTGTATGTCTTTAAATTGAAATGTCTCGTAGTATGTATGTACAAAAATTGTATAGATAAATAAAATACACAATATGAACAAAATTGTTTTAAACATTATTTTCTCATTCTAAACTAAATTATTATACTATGTAATAAATCTTACTAATATTATAAATGCAAATGTTTAGATAGATGGATGGATGTTTGAAGGTATATCCAGAACGGCTGCATGGATCTTGATGATATTTGGAGTAGAGAGCATACTCTGACCACACATAGGCTAAAAATTAAGTTTTTTTATAAATACGCGCGGATGGAGTCGTGGGCGACAGCCTGTTATACATATATGTAAATGTTACCAATAATATTTTATCACATAAACTAGCTGTCGCCTGCGACTCCGTCCTCATGGAATTAAAAAAATAAAACTATTGGTCGCAGCGTATTGTTATATATCCTAAAGCCTTCTATAAATGGACTATCCAACAAAAAAAAATCAAATCGGTCCAGTAGTTCCTGAGATTAGCGCGTTTAAACAAACTCTTCCGCTTTATAATATTAGTATAATTTCTAGTTTAACGCAAATCAAGTAAAAAGAATCAGTTGGGAATTGCGTGTAAAGCCATTGTTATGTTTACAAGAAATACTAATAAGACAATTAAGTAGGTAAAAAACTTCATTGAACAATTAATGGCGACGTAGGTTGACGCAGATGAGCCAGTTATCACGTAACTTGAGGTAGGCACATAACAATGGCCATACAATTATTATTGACGTTTTTAAACTATATAAATATATATATTAAACTTAACACATGTTTTCTTTGTATGTTTTAGACTAAAATTGCGTTGTTAATTATTGTGAAGAGGAAAGAATGCCATGTGATTAGGATTTTAGGACAATTTCATTATAAATATGTAGGGAACAGCGGTTGAGGTAGGTCTAAGATAATTAAAAGATCACTTAAAGGGTGGTTAAGTAGGGAGTTTGGCTAACCGAGCGTTTCTGAATTTAAAATCTCCGTTTAAAACATATTGTTATCTATGTTTTGTCAAAGATGAAAGACAGCAGTATGTTTTATACTAGGATTATGTTCTTGGAAACCAACGGTAAAGCACTTTATTCAAAGTCCTTTAGTTAAAGTTTTCTGTACGATATTCGTACATTTCTGACTGTACAAATATGTTTCTTACCTCTGCTGTCCATTAAGAAGTAATAATGTATGTAATATTGATTTTATCTTTATTTAACAAGACGAAAGTTTCTATTAAACGCAGCACTTTAAATGAAGAAGTTAATGATGACCGAAAAGAGATTGTTTATCACGTGAGAAATGTAGATTGCAGCACTTTGTATAAATATTAGTTTCTATTGTAAAGAGAATTTACATTGAAAGATGTATCTTATATATACTTCGCGAACATTTAATTTAATTGTGTTTGAATTAAGTAAGGGTACGGTTTTACATTGCATGTCAGTTATCAGAAATTTACTTTATCAGCTTAGTCGACGTCGTTTGGGTCGATGCGCCAGCGGAGTAAGTAAGTAAGCTTAGTCAACGCAAATTCTCCTTTGGGGTTTCTATTTTGGAACGATCATTTATCTATCACGTTTATATAAAAAAAATCTAAATATAAAAACATGAAGATTAAAATGTTGTTAACCTACATGCAGATGTTCGATGCCACGTTGTCATAGCTTTGGAACGCCTCTGTTGATGAGCTATGTAAACACTATGGAGATAATGTCGTCCTAAACATTAAACTTGTTTAGGTTGTCTTTAAAACTTGAAGATATTACAAGCTTGCGCACTATTGATGCCTTTGAAATTGTCGTAGATGTAGAATATAACCTGGAAGAACACATGAGCAATTAAGTTTCTTTTTTTTTATTCCGTGCGGATGAAATCGCGGGCGACAGCTAGTTCACAAAAGATAAACAAATTTTATGTGATTTTTTTCTGAACAGCAGTCACTACATGTTTAAGAATAATACTTGTGTCACAGTAAAATATTTTTCTCTGTGTAATTGCGGTCGTATATCGCAGTAGGTGTGTCACAATGTTAACATTGTTAATAGTAACATTTTAATACGAAAATAACGAGTCCCATCAAACAATAGCAACGCAATAGCTGCAACGAGTACTATTTCGTCGCTAATTTATTGTTTCAACTCTTCTCTCATCTATCTAAGTATTCTTGATGAAATTGAGTTGTTGCTTTCATGTCTGTATGTGTAAATGTTTGGTAATTAGAATAACAAAAATGGTTTAATTAAAAATAGCTTTTTGTAATACTAGACTTGTTATTGGTAACAAATTTAATTATTGTCCTATTTAAAGTTAACTTCCTTCTGATACGGTTAACTACGATCTCTACGTCTCTTTGTAAGTTTTTAGCAAATATATTCATACTAGCTGTCGCCCGCTACTCCGTCTGCGCGTAATCAAACACAAAATTAATAGCCTATGTGTCCTTCTAGACTTTGTTCTACATCTGTGCTAAATTTCATCAAGATCAGTTGAGTCTTTCCGGAGATACCTACAAACATCCATCCAAACTTTCGCATTTATAATTAACCTATATACATTTATTTATCATATTTTTAATATAGTACATTTCATATCCAAAAAAAAATAAACAAAACATATTATTATATATTAAAACCAGAACACCACCGGCTGCGGAATCCCATGACTCAAACAACCAGTGGTCAGGGCTGTAGAGACAGGAACCTTCTCACGATGCGCCCGGTTTCTAGGATAACTGTCTTTTGTATCGGGCCCTTAATCCAACTTTGTAGCGAGAGCTTCTTGAGATGTTGGTCGAAGCTCTTCGCTATCAGTTCATTTACCGATACGACTATCGGAATAATGGTAGTCGATTTCATATTACGCATTTATAATATTATTAAGATTTCAGATATAAAAAAACGTAAATAAATTATTTACTAACTTTTGCATAATAAGTACAGAGTAGTGCCGCGATGTAATTGCTAAATTAATTCTATCGTAACATCCACAATGCCGATGATTTGCATACATAATTATTGTTAGGTACATCAAGACTATAGCAAAATATTACAAATTATATACACAGAGAAGACTAAAAGTGTTGCTTTGTATTTAACTAAAGAATTGACAACAAACCATAAAGCAGACTTGTCTAAAATTGTTATAAAACATTTTATTGTTCATATTTCTTTGTATGGCTTAGTTTTTGTTTAATATTTATGTACTTTATAGGTTGAGTGACCAATTTTAAACAACCAAATGAAAATTTGAATAACTGCGCAACAGTTATTAAACTTGAACCCGAAGGCAACGTAATTATATTACGTTAAACAGCCGTTAACTTTGTAATATCACGTACCCGTAAATGTAATCGAATGGTAATTTAATTAAGCAAGCAACGGTTCGTAAACAAATGGCCGACACATTAATATTAGATCTATAATATTATACTAATTGTATTCTACTTTAGTAGGAATTGTGGTCATAATTAAAAAAAAATTAAAAACTAACTTTTGTTATGTTCTTGTTAATTAAAAATAGACATACTTGTCAAAACGATTCAAAATAGCCGCAACTCGATGTGGTTGTGTCTTTTCTTTGCGAAAATTCTATGACCATCTTCCAGCTTTATCATCATATCAGCACTACGTTATAATATAGCATTGTCACGTGATTTACACATGTATGCAAAGTTTCAGCTCAGTATAACCGGGAAATGGATTCATTTTGCATGATTTGATGATAAAAATCGGTATAGGTTTAACTAAATAAAAACCTGTAAAATGAGCCTTGGCATTTTGAATAGAATCAAGAACAATGTAAATTAATTTGTTATTTTAACATTAATAAGAGTATATTGTCAATATTGACATTAACACTTGTAT
Source organism: Papilio xuthus (assembly GCF_000836235.2). NCBI lineage: Eukaryota > Metazoa > Arthropoda > Insecta > Lepidoptera > Papilionidae > Papilio > Papilio xuthus. Next base: position 1,900,745 of record NW_013531700.1, read on the forward strand.
GCTTGAGGAAAAAAATGAATATGCGTGCAGATAATAATCACAATGATTAACATAATCATTATAATTTGCTTAAGCAGATATGCAAAACGCTCCCCATTGTGAAATATCAAATGTTTTAAATCAACTCTAATCAGTTTTTCATTAAAGCGTTTAAACATAGAAATTGCAACATCCATTTACAGTTGATTTCTTAGATCAATCCGTATAAAACATATCGTTATCCTTTTCATTATCTTTGACAAAACAGAGATAACGATATGTTTTAAACGGGGATTTAGGTCTCAGAAATCCACGTTTAGTCCGATTAATTGTTAGTTGATTATTCATAAACAATACGAATTCGAACTCTATAAGTATTGATTATACAGGTGCACTGTCAATACCTTTATGACAAAACTAGCTGTCGCCCGCGAGTTCACCCGCGCGGAATAAAAAGAATCCTATTAGCCTATGTGTTCCTCCAGAATATGTTCTATATCTTTTCCAAATTTCATCGAGGTCCGTTTAGCCGTTCCGGAGATACATTCAAACAACATCCATCTTTCCATCTAAACATTCGCATTTATAATATAGTAAAAAGTATGATAAGATTATAATGTTATAGAGGAAATAACGAAGATATATGTTGTTTTATAAAATATGTCGTGCCAACAATGAAAACTTCTAATTCTGCACAATTCAAGTGGGTTAAGGTTAAGTTTGACGTAAGTTTTAATTATTATTGTTATGCGTAACGTAACGTTGTAAACACAAGCTTTGTCGAAATGAAAAATGTGCCAAGGCGTTTGCTACTTGGAGTGGAAAGCATAAATTATTATAGATTTTTATTGTATGTTAGTTAATGGTTAAATATCGTTTCAGTCGTTACCCATGATTGCACAGACATTGACATGTCATCATAACCCGATTAACTCAGAGTGGGCTAAAGATTTATTCATCTTCAATTTAGTACGGTTATAAAATAGGTAAAGCAGCTCTCTTTAACTTACTATGGTGATACGTACTACGCGAACATTTCAAAACATCATAAATAATTCAACTTAGAAAGACAAATATAAACTGTCTACGAGTTTAGATATTTTAATTCAGACATCGCTCTACGATAGTGTAAAGTTCCTGTTGGCTAGTTCCCAAGTGATCGGACCGCAGGCTGGCACTGCTCCCAATAGTTCCGGGTCTTTACTTAACCTTATCCCGGAACTATATCAGTATGCAGGACTGATTTGTTTGACATATTTATGTATAACATGTGCGTATTATTTTGATACGCACACTTTCTATAGTAACTAAATTATACTTTGGAGACCATTTATAGTAAGATAAACTAATGAAATTGTCCTTGCTTCCAAGTTGGTCCTTTGTTAGTTTTGTTTAAATCGTTTTTATCTTTGTTTCAGGTAAGTTCAAAAACATGTCGCGTTTAATTAATACGGTAATGTATTCAAGTGTATTGGTCTGAGCGTACCCTCTTCACTGGCGTGAGTTGTTGCAGAACTACATAACACTTTTTTTTTGGTTTATTGTTATGTTGACTGTCGTGACCAGGAGATAACGACCACCACCCTATTGCCTTATTAATCGCAATTTGATAAAAGTTCTACTTGTACTCTTAAGCTTATACATGTCACAAAACTTAGACTAGAAACTTTATATTAGAACTAAGGCAAACAAATATATATATTTATTTTAGAGAATAAATTTGACTTTGTTTGCTGTGTAGTGACATATATTAAAATGTCTTAAGGAATGCAATTAAAATAGTTATTAAATGTCGAACAATGAACTAAAATTAAAATCGATTACGCACGTTTCGGAAGTAGTAAATTAAATGTAGAGAAAAGCTGTCACGACTTCCGATTGTACGAAAGTTGACCGGTAGAGGTCGCATGCGAGGTGAACCAGAGCCAAAGGTCAAAACTATTTGGTTATTACTGATTTAAAGTTGACAAAAGAAATTTGGAGTTGATTTTACCGCGCCTCATAATAATAACGTCTTTTTTATGTAAATTCACACACTTACTAAAGATTTTCTTCAAAGTATATAACTTCATAAAAAATATGAGCATCCGTTTAACGTAATTACTTGAAGGTACAATTTGGTAAATTGGAAAGAACTGTATTCTAATATTTTTCTCTGTCACCTTAACACCTATAAAACGTTGTTAATGTAATTGAAATCGACTTGAAAACCGTTATGCAATCACTTATTGATTAAAATCCCTAATAAGTGATAATTAATAATTTGCTAACTGTGATTTTTCACCGACGGAACCAAAAATATTGCTTGCTTTGTTTTTTTGTAAAAAAACGACAAGGATGGTAATATTATTTTGTACATGTACAGCCACAGTGGAAACCCATGTGTGCATGTGTCGAATACATGCAAGTATTCGATTAATTCCATCCTACAATTCCGTTAGCCACTAAACTTCGTGTTTAGTAATTCGCGACGTTGGAAGATTAGCTCGATTAAATGTCACACGTCGCAAATTGTTACATGCGATATTAATAAAAAATACTTAACACAGTATGATTGGATTTTTTATAACCTTGTTTAAATGTGATTTTCAACGTGACTTGTTAAAGTTATATTATTCGAAGGAATTCAGGAATGTAAGTCAGATCACATGTTTCAGATGGTAATTCAAAAATATTAATTTTGATTAAATAAAATGTAAAATTGGTAACGTTTTGGAAATAAAAACAAAAAGCGTCGATTCGGTATGTTTATTTTATTATGGAATAGTTTAAAGCTATTCTGTTTAATTAGTTAACTGGTGGAACCTTATTGAAGTGTAAGTGTCCAGCCGGACGCTTCGCGGTTATGATATTGCCAAGAGATTTTTCATGATTATACAGTAGGTCTTCTGATTTGCCTCAAAGATGCATATTTTTGTATTCTTTTATAAGTTACGTTTTAAATGAAGATTGATTCTAGAAGTTTATCCACTTTTCACAAATCTATGGTTCCTACGTAACGTAATGTAAAGTTTCCATACGATTATTTAGGTAGGGTATATGCTTACCGGTAAAAAAATCGATGAGATAAAGATCCAATATATGTCCGTTATTGTGGTTTATAAAAATGCATCGTATTTGCAGTACCCATATTTTATTCAGTAGTTACGTAATGATAATCGTTTTTATGGTTACTGTTTATATAAATAACATCCAACATCCTGTTAGGTATTTTAATAGCACTTTATTCCGATGATTTATTGAGTGATGATTATATGAACTTTTTTTAATACTTACTCAAGCGTTATAATGACTTCCATCTTGATACAGGATAAAAGAGCATGCTTTATAATAGTATATTCAATAAAACATCTTGCAATTTATTTTGATTAAAATTTATAATTCAATTTAACATCATGTAGTTAACTTCGGTTAATCGTACAGCTAAACTAAATAACTGATGGGTTTTTGCTTTTAAACTAAGATATAAAAATGTAAAGGATAGGTCTACTAATAGCTTTAGAATGAGTTTGTAACAAAAGTTGCTCTGTGAGAACCTTTTGCTCTACTCTTGGAGGAATATTGTACAGAATGAAAGTTGATTTTTCCGATATGACTATATGTTCAGTAGCTTTAGACTGTGCATTATTGTGTCCTCGGTTAAATGTCGTGACCTATTAGAATACTGCAGAGTTTAAACAACTTTATAATGCATCACGCCTCTTATACAGCATTAAACTCTACATTTTAATAAGTCATGATTAATATACGAAAATCTCTATCTATCCCTCTATCCTCTAAGTATCTAAGTTATCCCAAAAAATATTGCATCATTTCTGATCAAATTAATAGTATCGAGCGTTTTTTGCTTACGTGGGTTGTAGGTAATGTAAGGTGGGGGGCCAAATACGATAATGACCGTGTAATTGCACGATTTCTTTTTTTTTACTTTATTACGATAATTGCTTTTAGCTAGTGTATTGTAACTTATTAAAAATACTAGTTGTCGCCTGCAAATCCGTCCGCAGTATTAAATAAAACTTTATTATATATGTGAGGGATCTTTGCAATAAAACTATTATTTCCTCACATTTCCAGGTTCTTTATTCATGTTCTGACACATGTTCTTATTTTTCTTAAATTCTAAAACAAACGTCACTTCTTTTTGACACATTTGTACAAAATAGGTTTTAATCTACAACACACTCCCGGGGGAGGCATACAAGGTTTTAAAACCATAAAATTATCACACAAAAAAATCAACAACTTTCAAATCAACATAGTATATAAAAGCGACCAAAACAACAGCAAGGGTCAGAACTTCAACAACATCTGTTAATCTTAACTAAAACCTAATTGGAGGCATTATTGTGCGTCCTGACCTCGTTGTAATACCTGGGGAAGGGTTATCGTTAATACTAGCATCACTCGTCACATTACCTGTGTCTGAAGGCCCTTTATGTATAGGTACATTGTTGAGCCATTCTTGAGAGACTGCTGAGACTTCAAGAGGAAATAATCTTTGATACGGTCTCACCTTTTCTCCTGAAGCTGTTTTAACTCTAGCTGTTCTTGTACACCCATCTCTCCCTGTAAAGGTTTCTTTTATTATTCCAATAGGCCAATGTAGCCTGTGTGATGATTCAGATTGTATAATCACTATATCCCCTACTTTAGGCTCTCTCTTATTCTCTTTTCCTTTACTAATCAATAGTGATAAATACTCAGTCTTAAATCTCTTTCTAAAATCTTCTCTTAATTGTTGTAGATACTTGTATCTAATGTTCAAATTATTATGATCAACTTGATCTAAGTCCGGTGTATCGTTAGACGGTAATCCATGCAGGAACATCATTGGTGTTAACGGTCTAACGTCTCCCATTTCCACATAAGTAAGCGGTCTACTGTTTATGACTGCCTCACAGTCGCACAATACCGTAGATAGCTCAATCCAATTAACCGATGCTCTGCCCAATATCCTTCTGAGCATTTCTTTCACTAACCTTATCATTCGCTCCCACCACCCTCCCCACCAGGGAGCTGGAGCTGAAAACTTCCATTGGATATTGTAAGAGCTTGTTTCTTCTTCTAACTCTTTCCAATTTACTTCCTTGAACTGGGCCTTGTAGTGTCCACCCCAGTTTTGTTGGTATTGCTACTAAATTGTCATCTAACCGAATGAAGTTTTCTTTAATAATGCAACCTAATTGATCCGATCCAATTAATATACTAATATCTTTGATACTTTCCGCTGCGTCAGTTAACCAGATCTGATGCCTCCTCAAGTTTTCTATCAGCTTTGGGTCTTGCACTTTGGGTAAACTTCCGCAAAGCACATCTTGTTCTAATGCTGTCATAGTAGTATGAAACTTATCATCTAAACTACTTACTCTAAACTTGAAGACTTTATGCATTTTTGCTGGTTTCTTTACACCGCTAAATAGCGAGTGGCTGATGTTCTCGTTGCCTGTTACCTGAAGTCCAAGATCTTCTGCCAGCTCCCTCTTTATATATGTCCTCTGTGAACCAGAATCTAGAAGTATTCTTATTTTCTTCTCTTGTTTACCATTAGAAACTTTGACTACTAGCGTCTGTAACAAGGTAGTTATGTCATTACTTATGAAACTATTGTTTACTTCCTTATTGTTTTCACAATGTTTTTCTGTTTTGTTCTGCTCACAGATCTTTGGTTGTGCGTGGAGCTTTGGACATAAGATAACAACATGTCTCTTACTACAATACATACATCTAATAAATGCTTTACAATACTTGGCGAGATGTCCTTTCTTTAAACATATGTAACACCCACCTTTTTTCCTTAATGCATTTTTCTTTTCTTCCAGTGACAGCTTATCTGCTTTGCTGCACTCTATTGTGTTATGAATTTTGTCGCAGAAAAAACAGACTATCACCTTACCTTCTTTATCATTCTGGTCCTGCTTCGTCACGAAACACGCCGTCGTCGGAATCACCTGCTTTTGAAACGTGTTACAAAAAGAAGACTTGGCAAGATTACATCTGGCCTGTGCCTCAACTTCATTTTCTAAGAATTCCATCAACTGTTTAAGTTTCGACCCTTTCTGGCTTGGTATTTTAGTCCATTGTAATAAAATGTCATCTGGTAATGATGACTCTATTAATGGTAATAAAATACATTCGTACTTTTCTCTAACTATTCCTAAAGATTCTAAAATTTGTAAATTAACAGAAATTTTATCAAAAATGTAAATTATATCTAAGTTATTTTTCGTTAGAACAACATCTAAAATTTCTCTGACATAAATTTCAATCAAAATTTCATCCTTGGCGAAGCGTTTCTTCAATGTGTCTACTACCTTCTCATAGTTCTCCTTTGTAGGCGGATAACTTTCCACTAATGCTCTTGCCTTCGAATGTGGAGCCATGCAATTTAATAAATAAGTAAATTTATCTTCGCTTTGGATTTTTTCGTCCGAATGAATTTTTTCATACTGCGTCCAGAATGCGATCCACGACTTCGGGTTATCATCAAATTTTCGCATTTCTATTTTAGGTAGGTTCAACGGTATCTGAGTACATCCCTGTTTGCTTGAGCCTGCTCTAGTACATTTTATCTGCAGCCATCTTTTCTCTATTTCTTGACAGTCGTTAAATTCGTTAGTTATTGTTTCTTCGTCGTAGTTGACGTCTTCTAACAAAATTTCTTGTATTCTTTGATCTAAACTTATTATAGCTTTGAATTTCGCTTCTAAAAATTCAATATCGGCGTCTGTAAATTTTTCCTTCGCCGCGTGTTTGTTAAAAATACGTCTGAATTGGCACCTTTCTCGGGTTAATTTTTTAAGGTCCATTTTTATTCGTATTCTTCGTGCTATCTTTATTAATCCAAATCAATTTTACATGATTTTTTAAGTCACGGTCGCCACTTATATATGTGAGGGATCTTTGCAATAAAACTATTATTTCCTCACATTTCCAGGTTCTTTATTCATGTTCTGACACATGTTCTTATTTTTCTTAAATTCTAAAACAAACGTCACTTCTTTTTGACACATTTGTACAAAATAGGTTTTAATCTACAACAATAAGCCTATATATATTTCCATATGTATATGTATGTTCTACATCTATGCCACGTTTCAGAGAGATCTATACAACCGTTCGCGAGATACCTGCAAATAAACATCCATCCATCCAAACATTCGCATTTATGATATACAGTAAGATTGTTAAAAACAAATCAATTGATAAAGAAAATAAAAGTAGGTAATATGAATTACAAGTAGACGTTTCTTAGTAAACTTGATATTAATTGTAAGACAATGTTACATCCGGCGCGTGTAATTACGTAGTGGACAGGATCTTAGAACGAAGACGGATCTCTTCTTGCCATACATAGGAAGTTTACAATATAATCTAAATGTTTTACATTTTATAATAGCATCCGGGTGATCGTTTTCATTTGTTTCCACAAACTAATTGGACCATTTAAAAACAAATGAAACGGTTTCAATATTATGTTAAATTCGTGATTATTAATTAGTTTTACCTATGTATATTGATACATTGTTATCTTTTTGAATTAAAGGAATTTTTAATTATGTTAAATGTAGCTTCCGTTTATTTGATTTTGTTATTTTTATGTTGTTAATATTATTTATTTGTTAACAATGTAGTGAAATAATTTGTAACGTGTCAAATTTGAAACAATGACGACACTTAATGGGTCAATTGTAACGAGTCTTTTTAGGGTTCCGTACCTCATAGGAAAAAAGCGGAACCCTTATAGGATCACTTTATTGTCCGTCTGTCAATATCCATTTTCTCAAAAACGCGTGAAGGTATCAAGCTGGAATTTATTTGTAGTACTTAACGGTTCTATATTTCCATTCGTAGTATTATTTATAGTGTGTCGACAGATGTGACTAACATTTGCAGATCTAATTGAATTGTTATTCTCTCCCTGACCGCACTTGATGAATAATTCCCAAAAGGATGCTCATAAATGAGTCATCAGCTTCGATGTCGATCTCTGGAAAGTGTTCAACAGATATTTACAAGATTGTTAACATGTGTTGTTTTTCTATTTATACACTTCACGGATACTGGTTTTTCCTTTACAAATAATCCCTTTGTTTCAATTCTTAACCTTTGAATAATTTCGATTAGGTCTACGTTTATGCAAATTATCACCGTTGGAAAATCCCTGTTCATGTATTGAACAATGATATACCGTGTCCTTGTCACTGAGAGACTTATTTTTTCCCACAGCTGGGCGACGTCACCTAAAGTCGACGGCCCGTGTCTAATGAACTATTCTGAACGCATTTTCAATTATCGTTTCCTCGAACTGATATCTGTTACGTCCTTAGTCTTTGATTATTGATGAGGTGCATGCAAGTTCCGGGTTGTCACAATGTGTTTTTGTTTTCTTCCGATATTTTATAATTTGCAATATTCAATCTTATTAATCTATTATTAAATATGTTTTTCCTACGTATGATACATGAGTACGTGTCGCGTTAGTTTTAACATGCGTTAAGCTTTTATGGTAATTTTAATGTAATTTGTTGTCTCAGTAGTTCAAGGTCAGATTTAATCATCGTTCAATGGAACGCGTTAGATCACTTAATAAACGTTTACAAACTTCCATATGCGTTGTTCCATAATTTTCTATGAAATGATTATTAGTTCCTATGTCCGTGGTAATCGATTTTAATATAATAATATTTTGCACTCCTCTATTCATGTATTACAAGGCTAAATTATTTATATAATCCTCCGCGTTGTAAACATTTAACCTTTAGTGCCGTGTCATTTACCCTTGAACGTAAAACTATATCCGTTTGGTTTCCTTACGTTGACCCGGCGTCGTATCTTGCTTGCATCCGGGTCGGTGGCCGCTCACACTGATCCTTTTTGAGATTTGCATATAATTTGTATACAGTGCCGGCGTTAGGGTAGGGCGAGGTTGGGCGATCGCCCAGGGCGCTGGATACGAAAGGTCGTCAACAAGTCTGTGAATTACTGTCTTACATAAACCTAAAGGTATGGAAAAAAGTGGGTGCCGGAGAAATCTCACCCAGAGAACTAGAAGAGCTAAAACCGTCACTGTTCGTGTAGAATAATTATGAACATCAAATCTGAAATTAAGCGTTGCTAAATCATCATTTAGGGGCTGCTCAGTAAAAAGCCTTAGAGCGATTTTAAGTGGCAATGTTCATTTCGATCTATGACTGTCAATGATTATCCAATCTACGATCTGTCGAGACTCGGATGATTCATTTCTCTGTCATGCGTCTCATGTTTAATAAGCAGTCCGTCATCTTCTTTGTCACCGTTAAGCTATGCTGTGACGTCTTTGTTAGGGTCCATATAAGGTTATTTGCAATTTATGTCATTGCGGTTAGCGGGCTCGCCAATTTTTACCGCAACAGAAGACACATTCATAAGTTTAAGACCCTTATGTCCTTAATATGAATTAGTTATGTTGGTAGACGTGGGTGTTATACAGTGTGTTCCGTTTGCTCAGCCGTTAAGTGCATTTCGAATGAAATTGATACGTAACGTTATTTTTAAGTTACGATAGGGTATCACCGTTACACGATGTCTTAAGTGCTATTGTTGTAAACAATTTCGTATGATTTATTTTGCTGAATTTAAATGTCAATGCTACTCATATGTTGGTAACTTCGGAAACTTCTCCGTTTTTTAATGTTAATAATATGTATCAATTTAAGTTACACTGCACTTTTGTATTCAATTGCTTAGAACTTTTGAATTAAGATTAGAAGGTAAAGATATCACGTAAGCCTAAGGACTCAATATATTTTTCGTCACAAATAATTTCTATTGTTATTATAAAATCAAACAAGAGGTCAATATCCTAATAGCTTCGTCACTAGCGTTTTCAATCAATTCCATCGATGAGATCGTACGGATGCGTAGCACGCGCGCTGCGCCTACGCATCTCATACGTCACAGTAGCAACGTGTCATTCCATTTTTGTTCGCCGTGTCACACAGGAATTGTGTGGGTTTTTCTGAGTAATGTTTACATGGCGCCGTTCATGTAGCCGACACGGCTTTTGACTGCAAATTCGATTTTTTTATGTATAGTATCATCACACGATGGTATCACGTAGACTTGGGTATTTTAGTAGAGGAATGGATTTGTTTTTATTTTTAACAATTACGTTATGTTTTTGTACTAGTATGGTAATGTTTAGTTGAATTTGTCACCAGTTATTTTCTACCGCTTAACGGACTTCTGTTTTTGGTTTTTAATTTCAATAGCATTAAAATTTTGACTACTGACTTTATGGACTTCTTCCCAAATTTACTGTCTTACTTTTTACGTTTATTCGTTTTCACAGTTCCCTTTCAAAAGAGGTACAAAAGTTTTTGTTTCACGTTTTAAATGTAGGATTAAATATAATAATATTTTTAAAACCTTTAACGTTTTATATTTACCTATTTGTATTTTTTCAAAGTCTAATATCTAAACAAAGGTTGGCATTATAAATAGCTATGAAACAGGTGATATTGCAATATGATACTAGAAGTAAATCTAGCAATCGATATCTACGTCCGTTGTTGGATACACGGTATCTTTAGCCGATTGCCATCGATCAGTAAGCACTGACCACGTAAAAGTGCCCTGTCATTACTAAGAAAAGCTTTTCTCCACTATTTCCTTTTCATATTTAGATATGGAACGATTTCTATCAAATGGTAGACATGTCTAGAGGAAGTAAAAGAAACTCCATAAATTATACATTATTAATAATGAACCAGGTTACTGCTACACTAATAATTTGCTATATTTTTTCCTATTCTTGTTTTGTTATTTATTGACACTTACGCCTTTTAGACACCAATGTGTTAGTTTTTCGCTGTAAAATTAATCTCAAGTAACTTAAGTATCTTAGAAAATAAGTGTATGAAATTTAATACCTGCATATGACCGGTGTGCCCTAATATTAGAAACGGCAGACATTCGTCAAATGTCGGCAACGTTACACCGGTTTCGTGAGCGATCGAAGGACGTCCAGCTCCCAGTTACGTCAACTAAAACATTTGCCATACCTGTGGTACGAGGTAGCGTAATAAAGTAATAACTTTTATTTATCTATGTAACTTCTAAAATGTTATAAAATATCTCCCTTACTGTGGGTTACTGAGACCAAAATCCATGTATCCATCCATATTGTTATCCTGGTTTTGTCAAAGATAATGACAGGGATAACGATATGTTTTATATAGAGATTTTAGTCTCAAAAACCAACGGTAAGTATTTTTTTAAGCAAAAGTTTGTATTTTGCCATTATTATGACCTTTCCTTATTTACGTCTACGTACCGCAATAAAACTGGCAACAGCGACATTTTTAGCTTTATCCTAAGCTTATCATTTCAACAAAAAGGACAATTTAAAAGCAAAACAAAACATTTTATGTGAATTTAATCGACACTTTTACGTGTTAAGGTGGATAATAAAATGCATTATGTGCCAAATTACATTTTTATCGGTAACAAGGAAGTAAAGTTATGATCTTTTATTTCTATACAAAAGTTCGGTGTGGTCTGTCCCACTTGCTGTATGTGTGTGTACCCACCAGTGAGAAACCATGATGTATCCTTCGTTTCGATCCTAAGTTGTAATTAAGTAAACAGGAAAGTCAAATGCCATTTTGATATTAAACTGCTTTTGTTATATTTTGATTATCTTGGTAATATTATAAATGCAAATGTTTAGGTGAATGGATGGATGTTTGTTGGTATCTCCAGGACGGCTACGAAGATCACGTAGGCTACTAATTAAGTTTTTTTTTTCAATTCCGCGCGGGCGGAGTCGCTAATTGTATAATAAGGATATCTACTACTCTTCCATATATCTCTATGAAGCAAAACTGAACCTCAAATTGTTGTTTTAACATACAAAGTGAAGCTATTCATTAAATAGCCACGTAGTGTTAAAGGAATCTTAACTATCTCCGATCTTGATATTGATTGCATCTGTGCCCTTTTACATTCGATGTAAGTGATCATTACGCCTTCGTATCACTTAGCCTAGCCCGCGTTTTCCTGTTGGCCTTGCTCCAACATATACTGAGGTCGTAAATTGTCGTGGCGTTCCTTTTCTCAGTAATACTAGTATCACACGAGAACAGTGAGGTAGAGGAGAACGCACACGCCGGAATAGAAAAGTACTATTCAAATATTTGTGCCTTCAAATACTGCCCTGTCTACTACTCTACATGTTCTGTCCTCGTGTGAAATTAACATCACATTTATGTTAGCTTCTATCGCATGATATCTTTTGAGACACAGCTGATATACTGTGGGTATTTTTAGACTTGGCGACTCTCAAACGATACTATAAATACTGGCATTACACAGCATTGTAATAAATAAGTATTATTTATGTTTTTAACAAGAGTTGTATGGATTGTATGAAAGGTGACAAAACCAAGAAAGTACATTTATTATTGCTCACTCTGAGTTTCTGAGACCAAAATCTTCGTTGAAAACATTTTTTTTATATCATAAGGTGGCAAACGGGCAAGCGGCCACCTGAAATCGCTGAAATAGCGAAGTGACCGTTGCCCATAGACATACGCAATTGCATATGTTGCCTACCTTTAATCGACGGAGGAGAGGATGCACAGAAAGAAAACATTTCCATGCATCCCCTCATCCGGAAAGTCAAATCGTAGTCTTTGCCATTATCTTTGTAAAGTCACGGTTAGTGATTTTAATATTAGTTGTTTCCAAATCAAACGTTTAACTATCCGATACCGGAGCACGACACATGACACTAAGTGAACCAGCTCTATGTTTGCTAAACTGTGTTTAACTTGTCCAAATATTATTGCACAATATTGAACTGTGATAGATTAATCATTTGACTGCTGCACGATGTGGGAGCGGTATTTTGACTTGGTAAAATTGATGTCGGAATTGGAAACTGATTACGAAACTGTTTGAAAACTTTAGTCTGTATACTAAATATAAGATAGTTTTCTTAGATAAGACGTGAGAATGGTTATAGCAAAAAAACAATAATAATAACGGTAATAACGACGTATAGTTATTCTTAAAATAAAGCTTGTTAATCATATATAGGGTGTTTTTTGATGCACCGAGTGACTTAAAAATCTATGGGTCCAAAGAATTTTTTTCCCACCAACGGGATACATATCTCATTGGGCCAATTGTATCTACAAAATCCAAAAATAACTCCTCTTAGCCCAATTGATCGGTAGACTGACCCGACGTGAAACATCCTTTGATAACTTACCTTAAGTTAAACTTAGTCATAGAATGTTTATTTGCCGTTTTTTGCGTTATATTTAAATTATCTTCAACGCTTTAATTTCTTAAATAAGATCCAAATAAGTTTATAATAACATAATTTGATATCGTTAGTAAATTCGTGCCATGTTAGTTAATAACGTATTATTTTAGAACTGTATAGTTTAGGTTGCAAACCACTCGACTAAAATACTGCAATGTATCGCACAGCTGGTTCAATTTGAATAGTTATTTGAAGTATTATTTTCTTATAATTGGTGTGACGAACGACAATGTCATGCAGACGCAGGCCTCATACGTACCTACCAAGGTCAGAATACATGTTACAATCTAAAATATGTTAAGAAAAGTATATTGTGGGATATGGAATGATGATTGACTTTTATACCCTTAATAAATTGAATACCCTTACATGAACATTTTTATGACATGTCTATCCGTTCAGCGGAGGAACTATTCCGTCTTGTACTTGACAAGAACCAAATATTCCAAGTTAGCGGCCAACTTTCAATACTGAAGAGGCACTAGAAGAAGAAGGTGATATGTCTAAACAATTATTGTTTTAATAATTTATGAATTAATTGAATTTTATCTTTATATTTTGTATTAATATTTATTGTATCTTTTAATTAATAATTTTGTCTGATAAACATGTAAAGTTACAAAGGTACATACAAAAGCTGGTGATAATTTTTTTTTTAATAATCTAGCTCATAACATTACATTTAAAACTAACTGTCGCTCGTAACTCTGTCCGCGCGGAATTAAAAAAAAAAAACATTAGTAGCCTATGTGTGCTACCAGACTATGTTCTATACGTATACCAAATTTCTTGATATCCGTTCAGCCTTTCTAGAGATATTTAACAGTTAAAGGACATATGAAGTGACTTTTTTTTATTCAACTTGTGATAGATGACGTAAAGGTTATGTCAGTTTACTCTGCCAGTAAGAAATCCAGACGAGTCATTGTCAAATATATGAATTCGTCACATGTTCCTCTCGACTGTTGCTAATTATATTTCTGTTGTTCCATTTAATATGACTAATATGTTATTTGTGCTTTTGTCAAGTCTATGAAAAGGTTTTCGTAGTATTTACGTTTATTTTCAAGGTAAAATACGAAGTGACTAATTTCAATTATAAATAGATTCAATTCATAAATGTCGGATATGATTCCTTCCGAAAATAATGACCTAAGTTTAAGGTTGCTTGCGTTTTGTTTAGTTGTAGCCTAGCTTTTTTCTTTGGAACACCATCTAGGAGTCTATTGGTTTTTGATATTTTAGATGACAATGCAATATACAAATATTAAAACTTATCAATGTCAAACTTTGGTAGTAATTTAGTTATATTCATGTACTAGACTGATTGCTAATCAACTTCCCCACGTACGCAATAAGCAAGAAAAGGGGATTAAATTGCATGTTGATTGCAATAGTGACTCGTCAATCTTAGTACTGGGTACTTACAAATTTCCGCAGGTCATTTCCAACTCTATGAGTAGTCCAATGGCGCCCGCAGGTACAGTCATTCCTCAGATATTTGTCTGCAGGCGCCTGAGATCTGTGATGTTTTGTTGTACAAGAATAGAGGAAAATAACCGTTCCCTTGACGATAAACTGCATATATAATAAGTCTGAATGGGTCAAATATGAAATAATTAAAATATAGATTTAATATTCTTGATTTATTTTGATTAACAACTAAATTAATACATAGTTAATTATTTATTTTAGCTTAGCTTGTAGCTTAAAACCCAGTCTAGAATATTGTCCACAACAATAATCAGAGTTCTATATTTAGATTATATTCAGTATAGGATTGTCGTAACAATTTAAAACCCACGAGAATTATCATAGAGATGTTATGTTTGTGTGTTTTGTTACATATTCAATTTTGTTATTATTTCAAGTTTGATCACGTAAAAGTTGTGCAACTTTCTGTGTGAACCATTGTCCGAAAACAACATTGTTGCGTCGATCATTGTAATTTGAATTTCTCTAGCATGTTTTGTTCTAGGCAGGTGTTAAGCTTATATAATGTTTACACATGGTCTGGTGTTACGATGACATTTGAAGCATTACCCAAAAAATTTAGTTCACAAACGTAAAGGTGACACATTGGTCCAAATCATAGTATTTTATTGTGTAATTTGTTCTGCTTTCATAAATCAATCTACTTTTATTTTTGGCCTACCTAGCTGTCGCCCGCGACTCCGTCCGCGCGGGATTAAAAAAATAATTAGTAGCCTATATTCTTTTCCAGACTGTGTTCTACATGTATGCCAAATTTCATCGATATCCCTTTAACCGTTCTGCAGATACCTTCAAACAAACATCTATCCATCCATCCATCTATCTTAACATTCGCATATATAATATTAGTAAGATTATTCTTCTTACATCATCAGTTACGCAATAGATGATCTGTTTATGTAAGAATTTGTATGACAAACGCAATGTAAGATCAATTTGTACCGAATTCGCTAAATAAATTTAACATTCGTAGTATAATATAATGACTCATACCAAATGATTTGGCCGTTTAATTTATATATTTAATGTTAATTTTGTCTAAGACCAGACAAAACTTACGATAAACTCACGTATATGGTAATACTTTAAGCGTCAATAGCCTAATGGTTAAGGGTACGGATTTTCGATCACGATGGCGGGGGTTCGAATCCCGCCCTTCTATTGTCGTAAACCATGTCCTAGCACAAGTATAGAGCTTAGTTGGAATGATATAAGAAATATTATTAATTTAATAATAATCTGTTAATATTAAAAAATTAAGTAAATCAAATCGCTAAAGCTTATTTGAAGCAATTAAATTAATTTAAGTGTTAATTCCTTATATATGTCAATATTTATGATGGTCCAGTAAAGAATGGCGTGTTGAATTCCATTGTTGAGTTTGCAACGTAACAATGTATTTATTATTTATATCCTATTATGTTGTAATTTTATGCTTTGTAATATACAATTTCGATATATTTTTTTAATCTTTTATTTTGATTGCCATGCACAAATTTTAAATCAATTATTTATTCAATTTAATTTTCATTAAGAAGTTTCTAGTAGGTTTTGTTTTTTTATATGTGGGTTGAAACGATGTAAAAGAAAACTATCTCTCACTGTAGTTCGTATGCTAAAAGATGATTGGGTCGGCTTTCATTATCAATCTCCTCCACTTCGCTCTGTCATCATCGTCGTCTGACACTTGGCAAACACTCATGTTCTTTTCGTAAAAATATGTTGAGGTGATGATTTATAGTATTCTTTTTAAACTTTACAAAATCGTGAAATAGTGCAATGGCTGCCAAGTATGGAGTATAATATTCTTCTATTTAAGATGATAGATGCAATGTTTTAATTAATTGATATCGAAGCCTGCCAATTGTGGAATGATGTTGATAGAGATAATAACAATCATTAGGTTTTAGTCTGATAACGAGGTGTGCCACTTCCGAACGTGGTCTTGTTTTGCAAGTTTTGTCGTATCTAGGGCGTGATTAGCTGTTTGGTTCGGCCTGTAATGGTTTGTTTTAGTTCCGTTGGACTGACTTAGGTACGACACGGAAGTTCTAGATCTAGTGTATAATCAAGGTCATAGATTAAAACAGCGATCGGTTAATTTAAATTTATATCATCTCGTGGAACATCTGTTAGTAACTATAGATATAAAATCTAGTTTCTACAAAATTAATTGTTTATAAGTATCAATATTGAAACTTTAATGATTGTTTTTTTTTGTTAATTACAAAAAAAAATCTATAAAGGTAAAGTAACTAGAACGATTAAACAAAGCGCCTGCTGTATTTCAAACAAACATGTATATATAAAAACAAGCCGATCGATCGATCATGTTAACGATATTATTATTGTTTCCACACTTTTATAATATTTTCATAAGATCGGAATACCTGTTTAAACATGCGTAAAGATAGATATTGTGACAGGTGGGCGAGGTGTTTCCAAACAGTTTACATCAGGGCCGCTCAACATTTTTCTATTCTCCCAATATATAATATTTTTTTCGTAGACACAGTAACTTAGGGGCCAAGAAAAGAGACCGTACACCTCCCGTAAAGGCCAGCAACGTATCTGCGGGTCGCCTGGCGTTACGGATGTGCAAGGGTTTCTGATCAAATAATTTTAAGTTATCCGTTGCTCGTTTGCCCCTTCTCCTAAAAACATAGACATAGAGGAAAAGTGTCATATGCATAACATTTTATCGCTAACTATTCAACTCGAAAAGACATTTGTTGGATCTTTTTGTAGATTTCCTGTACAAACTCAATCTTAGGAGATTCTCCTGGTGATAATTTAACGAATATACGAAAATATATAGATATAAAATTTTAAACTACACGAGCCACAGGTTTTGAATACCTGTATTTTAATAGAAACCCGACGAAGTGCACGTGAAACTCGAGCCAGTTGTCCGGTTTCAGAGCAGGTCCGGTCCAGGTTGCGACACTAAGGCTGCAAAGGGCTCAACTGTATTGTTGGATTAACCCACTCTTATAAATATTGCTGCATGATACTGTAATTTGCGCAACTAAGATAATTCCAGATTTTATATTAAATGTTTACTTGTATTGTTGTTATACGATTACTCTACCGATTTAACATCTGTCTTTGTAGCCTAATTACTTTTGTTCGACAGTGAATTTGTTTTAAAAGCTAAATCTTGACCTATTCAATCTTACTTACGGGAATAGATAGTGATCTATGTATATCTGGATACTGAAGAATTTTGCTCTTAATAAGATATTTAGTAACTATTCAAATGTAATCTACGTCTTTTTGAAGCCACAGTTTAATAGTAAATTTAGGTGTCAATCGTTTAGCTTTGTGGTTGGCACAATTCGTTTGTCCTCTCCCAGACAGGGCACTCCCGTGCACCCGATCAAAGCAATTTCATATTTTAAATACATATATTCTGTATCAATTGTATGTATGTTAAAATACGTATTGAACAATAATTAATTATTATATTTATCTCGGATGAGTAATTGTCGGTGCATTTGGAGCAGAGCAGATAAGAGACGTCAGGTCATGTCTTACCACGTCACGTCACATGTCACATTCGGCCAATGGACACGAGTAACCTCGCTTGTGTTAACATTTGTTATGGGGATTTGTTACGATAATTATCGCGATAGATATAAATAACAGATAGCTTTATTCACTTCATTACATTAAATAAATTGCCACAATCTTTATTCTTAAGCGGACCCTTATTGAAGATTTTTCGCATAAATACGACTGCGTCTCTCAGAGTCGTGATCCAGAATCAGATATCTGCACTAAGGGAATGTTCAAATAAATGTTCTGACTAAGACAATAAGAGCTACATAATAAAAAAAAACTAGAAATTATTTCAAGCGACGTAAAGTAAAATGAAGTAGGTAAGTCGCGCGTGTGTTTGTGAGTGTTTTTTTACATCTTCTTTGCAGTATTACTTATAAGGGAATTTAATAACATGAAGTACACGACCAGCGAAATGGCATAGCGAATAATTCGTGAATGATATTAGTGTTACCAAATTACATGTCCAATTTTGGACATTTTAATTACGAACACGGCCGACCCCGGCGACCCCTGTCGGGGCATAGAGTGGCGTGCATCACGGTCACAGTTTCATTAGTTTTGCGAAACTCAAGTGAATTGGAGCAGCAATTTGTATGCGACGTGTCCTAGACGCATTCGGGCACAATGCTCTTACGTAAATCCGCCTACGACTCGATTAATAAACGTTGCACTGAAACCATGCTATCAACTGCCCACCTACTTTGATGGCTTAAATGTACTTACTCTATTGAATGAATCACTTATCCAAAAACATATCGTCATCCCTTTCACACTTTAAAAAGATAAAAATAAACATGCTTCCTCTATTAATCATGTTTTTCAACAAATGCAAGCAAAAGTATGCACGTTATCTACGTGGTTCCAGTTATCTCGTAATTCGTTCGTTAGCGAGCTTTTTAACAAAGAATCACGTATAGAACGTAAGTAATAAAATAGAGAAATGAAGTAATTACTAACATAAACCTTGAACCAAACGACGGATCAAGTAAGACAATATCCACGTAACTATAGGGTAGCTATTGCAATGTTAATTGAATACAAAGAGATCTTACTGTAGATTTAGATTTGTAGATTCTGAGTGCGGTTGTATATTAAGGAATCGAATGTTATTATACTATGTGTTCTTCCAGACTGTGTTCTATATGTATGCCAAATTTCAGAGAGATCTGTTCAGCCGTTCTGGAGATACTTTCAAACAAAGATTCGAATTTATAATATTAGTGAGATTGTTACGAAGAGTATTCGTAGCGACGTATAATGTAAAAATGCTGATATTGAATATTGAATTTATGTTAGAGCATTTGGCAGTTGTAGTTCTATGACTTTTTAGATCATTATATTGATATGAAACCATTTTCATCTCTTATATTTATTAATAGCTTACATTAAGTTTCTCACGGCACTCGAGCAACTGATGTTATGTACATAGATTAGAGATATTGTTATTTATAAATGCCGTTAGCCAAGCCCAACTGCATTGGAAAGGCGGTCTCAATCTGTCGGCGGTCAACTGGACGGATAATAAATACGAACTACCGGATATCGAACAGGTTGAATTGTGGCCGAAGAAATAGACGTTTAGATTCCGGGTTTCATAATATCCCACACCAATATCCGAATGTAATCGTTAATTGGAAAATATAATTATTTATACTCATTTAAATATATCTTTTTGAATAGTGGAAAAATCTTACTAATATTATAAATGCGAATGTTTGGGTGTATGTATAGATGAATATTTGTTGGAGTTGGAGATATCTCTAGAACTGTATTGATCTCGCTGAAAATTAGCATAGATTTAGAGCATAGTCTGGAAGAACACATAGGCTCGCGCTCCTCGCGAATGAAGTCGTGGGCGACAGTATATACAATGTTCAAGGAAATTTGCGATGAAATTTCGTTTTAACTGATTTCCTGTGCGCATTTTTTAATTTCATGCCATATATAAAATTGTTACAGCGTCCACATATCGTTTTATACCAATTTAATGAGATTATTGTCACTGCGTGAAATTACTATTTGCTATAAACCAGCCGGTAGTTACAAAACTTAGTGCCAGGTGGGGGACGCCCTAAGCGAAAGTGTGTCGAGGATATTGTCGATATGCTGAAAAAGTTTATAATATAATAGTAGCCGTAACCGACTATGATAAATGTTTAGACTAAAATTAATCAGACAATTCATTATGTGAGGATCATGCGAAGTGTAAACTCTCGAATCGGAGAGTAAGTCAAAAAATATGTATGATATATTTTTTCGATGACATTACGAAAGACCATATCGCAAATAGTCGTGATTAACCCTCTGTTACTTGAAAACATACACCTTGTTGTATTTTTTAGGATAATTATCAATATTCTTTAGTCACCACGTGCATATATTGAAAGTTTTAGTACTACTATTTGGTAATTTAAGACCGCTTATGTTATTTTAACAGTGTATTTTTTTGGTATATCTAGCTCTTAATACAATAATAGAACTTGTTATTCTGTCTTCAAATTCGTCACTGATACTCGTGCGTGTTAAATTTCCTATGCAATTGTAAACAATGTAGTGAGACAAAAGTTATGCGTCGCGCCGTATAGATTTAGTGACCGTCGCAAATCTGTCGCTACGTACCACTCTCCTAAACTTTAGAATTTGCACATTATTTTCTATTTAAGTTTCACCATTTACTTTCACCCATTGAAAGTGGGTAAAAACCCATTCCGTGTTTACTGGACTTTGTGACAATGCCTTAAATTATAGTTATTACAGAGTGATGGTGTATTGTTGTTGATGTTTAGCTCATTTGAAGATGATTTCTAGGTGTAAACATGCATTGTGGGCCGCGGACGAGAGCGAAAGCGTGCCCGTGGCCCCGTCCCGATGCGTTGGAGGAACAGAGGGGTTTAGTGGGTATGCCTCCGATATGGAGGGGAATCCCACATAACTACCGCGTCCCTCCCGGGGCGCGGAGTATGCATAAAGCATTCCTCTCTGAAAAAAAAAAGGTGTAAACATGCATTGATTACTGTTGTTTGGTCACCCATTTGCAACTTTATAAGTGTTACTTTCTTCCACTTTTATATTATTTTGCGATAATCCAAAAGCAAAGAGTTGTGTACTTTATCATTTTAAATTAAGGTATGCTAACTAATACCAGCTTCAAGGTTTTCGTATACTAAAACTATTTTACATTAAAGAATTTCAATCAAAATATTTGCATAACGAGATTAGTTTTGCGTTAGGTATTTTAACTTACAGGCGATAGGCGTCGACAGATTGCGTCCAATGCACCCGCTTTAAAAGTTGCCCCAGATATAACTAAGTAGTTGTTCGCAACTTTGTCATTGAAAAATATAAAATAACCTATGTTACTCACGTTTACATCAGTTTCCTTCCAGGAAAAGTCCTTTTAAAATCGGTCTAGCCGTTTTGGTAACACGAAACAAACACAGATTTGCGGCTGGGCAAAAATATTAACAATTTATTCCTGGTTAAGAAATTATACCATGAACATTACAAATATTTATGTATTTGAGTCACATTTAAAACTTTTTCAAGTTAGTCCATGAATATATATATCTATCCATTACGATGAATTTATTTTCTTTATGTTCTTGTTCTTTATTATATAAAGATATAAATCTATGTATAAATCATTGTGACAAAGGAAGCTAAAGCTGATAAAACCTGGGCGTCACATAAATACTTGAGACTATAATAAATATCATTACTTACCATGTTGGCTATGAACCGGGATTTTTTACGGGACTGCAAGAATTTATCATGCATTTATAAAGACTGTCTGTCGTTGACGCGACATGTATGTATTAAACATACGGTAATAATTAAATTAGAAGTTAAATCTTACTTGTTCTTATTGTAACGTACTGATGATTCACATTCATTTAAAAAACACTCCTTGTAAGGCAAAGAATAGTTCGCGCCTTGGCCTGAGTCCGCTAGTATTTCTAAACTGATTAAGTGTACGCGCCTTTTATGTTTCGCTTTTATGAATGAGATATTATGCTAATTGTCTTAGTTGTAATGTTACGTAAAATCTTAAAATTCAAGGTCAGTAAAATAGGTAATGTTTAAAAAATGCATCAATATTTTTAGGTCATAGTTTTAGGATGTAATTTTCACATTACAGAAAATCTAGCGCCGTCCGAGCTGAAGAAACTAAGAAATAAACAGAGGAAAGCGAAACGTAAAGCAGAGCAAGAGAGTGCGCTGGCCGCTCAAGTTCAGGTATATAAAAATACTATGTATTAAGTATATAAATAATTTGCTAATAGTAAATGACAGGAGTGTTCAGATAATAGTTGAAATTTTGAATTGAATACAGCGTCATCTAAACAAAATTGGTGTAACTAAATCTTAGTCACAGCTAATATAGTAAAACTTGTTTAACTGTTATTAATATTAAACTTTTACTGATTCAACGAACAGAGTTATAAATATACTAGCTGTAGCCCGCGACTCCGTCCGCGCGGGATTAAAAATAGATGTTGGCCGATTCTCAGACCTACTCAATATGCTCACAAAATTTCATGAGAATCAGTCAAGCCGTTTCGGAAGAGTATGGGAACGAAAATTGTGACACGAGAATTTTATATAAGATCTCATGAGATGTAACTTTTTTCCTAATAGTTATTTAGTGTTATATTGTATAACGTTGCAGGTGAAGCGGGAACAACACCACAAGGCGCGGCAGCAGCAGGAGCAGGGCGACCCAGAGGCGCCGCAACTTGACGAGCTTGTACCTGACAAACTGGCCAGGGTAATCAACATTTAAAAAGTTTTATATCTACTCTAACAGTTAAAATCTTATCCGAGGATAGTTTCGGAACCTATTCAATGCAATTTTTCCTATTTATTATTATACTATCTCCATAATAGTGTCAAGTATGATACTACGTCTACTCAATTGTATGACTGATAAAATTGTTTGCTTTCCAATTACAACGATTTTCGTCTAATGTGATCAGCACTTGACTTGCAATCTGCAGGTCCTGGGTTCGAATCCCGCCATGTACCAATGTGTTTTTCGATTTTCGATTTACATATGTACATTTATCCGACGTTCTTACGGTGTAGGAAAACATCGTGATGCAACCTGCACATATCTGAGAAGAAATTTAAAGATATGTGTGAATTCAACCAACCCGCACTTGGCCAGCGTGGTTGACTATGACCTAATCACCCTTAAGTTAGGGTAGGCTCCGAGCCCCTCGGGGGGGACGTATAGTGAGCTGATGATGTTGTTGATCTGTGATTGTCTCAGACATTGGATACAGCAAATACTGCATTTAAGCAAGGTATTTTATTTATATCAATATGTCTTCACAGAATATAATTGTATGTACGTTACTATGTTCCAGGCGGAGGACCCGTTAGAGCAAGCAATAAAGTTCCTTTTACCGCTGCGGACTCTCGCCGCGGATAGAATAGAAACACATTTAATGGCCTTCGAAATATACTTTAGGAAAGGTAACTATATCGATTTCAGGAAATCTACATATATAAAAGAATGTCGTGTTACTTACACTATTTATAATTCAAGAACGACTTTACCGATATGTCTGAAGATTGGTGAGGAGGTAGATTAGAGCCAGGAGACGGACATAGAGTACTATTTATTCTTTTCGAATTTATACATCGAAAAGCTGCTTTTTATTTAACATGGGATTCTGATGCAAAAATCTCTGTACAAAACATATCACATTTCGGTGTCAGAAAGTTACGGTTAGATAGGTACTTATGTATTGTGTGTATGTGTTTGGTAAATATTGTAAACTTGTTTTTCAGAAAAGCCGCTGCTGATGCTGCAGAGCGTGAAGCGCGCGTGGCGGCTGGACAGCGGGCACCAGCACCTGCACGACTGCCTGCTGCGCTTCCACGTGTGGCTGGACGCGGCCAGGCCCAGCCTCAACCAGCACGTCGCCGCTGTACTGGACTCTGAGACGCAGCAGGTCTCATCATTTTACCATCAGATGTTAAAATACAAGAAACTTTTTTTTATATATCATTACAACTGTGAATTTTTTTTGTTGTACTCTTTCCAATGCGCAATACCACTGGACTTAGTATACAGTCTTAAGCTGGCTATCCAGGCAACATATTTATATTGCTTAAACTAAAATATACTCAATAATTATAAGTTTTTTTTAAGCATAAGAAAGTGTTTATATCTATACATTTATTAATATTGAAGTGTTTTAATGTCTAGAAAAAAAAAATATTTTGTACAAAATTTTCGTTGTTATTTCCGGAACGGCTGAACTGATTTTGACTAGACTTTTACTAGAAGGTACGCACATATGCGTCGACGGAGTCGGGAACGACAAGCTAGTATTGTTATAAAATGTAACCGCGTGTGTGCAGATGATGCAGGGTCGCAGCGCGGTGCAGATGGCGGAGCAGTTCATGTCGGGCGCGGCGCAGAGGTCGCAGGCGGCGGCGCTGTGGGGCGCGCGCGCACTCGCCCGCCTCCTGCCTCACCGCACGCAGCAAGCGCTCGCGCACGTCACCGCCATGCACTATCCTGATCTTACCATTGAGGTCATCTACATCTCTTCTATTCATTCTAAATACAACATGGCCGCCGCAACAATATGGCGGATCACTTGGTCACATGAAAAATATTTACTGGTAGAATAACCAAAGTTAACTAAACACGGGAATTGACCTTTTTATAATATACTGTTTAATATTATACTATTTTTGCAGTAAGCGATTTTCGGATTTGTCTATGTTTCGTTCGGTTTTCGGTTGCACTATTACCATCGCAAATAGAAGTTTAAAACATAACAGTAAATCGAAATGTTCATTACTGTGTAATAAACAAAATATTATATTCCAGGGTTGCGTGGAAGTGTTAGATAGTCTGAGAGAAGGTGACTTCGGACCTTGCGAGAGTGAGATAGAGCAATACATAAGCGCGTGTCACACGAGGTTCCCGTACGCGCTGGCGTTCAAGCCGCCCGGCGCCGCTCAGCCGGAGGAGGACGTGCCGCTGCAGCCGAAGGAGCTCGCCAACTGAGGCCCGCCGACTGCTGTGGGTGATTACGTCCTCGGTTACCTGGAACTGCCCCCCACTGCAGTGATAATCGGTTTTGTTACCGGCTATGACTAATTCGGATTAACAAATAATTTTGTTTAAACATTTGTCATTTCTTTCTAGTTATAAATGACTGAGGTTTTCGTATCTATTCAGTAGATATTCTTTATATTGCATGTGATAGGGTTGTGACGTAAATAAGGCTCTTCGTACACGAGGCAATTTAAATCTTCCAAATATGGCGATTTTAGTTGTTAAGCGACTTGCGCAATACAACGTCAGACACAGGTCACCGATTTTTTTTCTTTAAGCGAAAAAAAACACGAAAAAAAATCTACAGTTGAAAATTTCACTATGGCCGTCCTGTGTAGACTCGCGGTGACATTTACGTTGCCTAATGTACGAAGAGGCTAAGGGAGCTGTCAAACGGATGCGGCAACGCAACTCAGTTTAATGTTATATAGCGTTAAATTTCATCTATTGTCATATAAAGACTGATTAAGCTATTTGCGTTGCGACTTTTCGTGTGTCGAAATTATAGTAGATTTGCGCCCGTGTGGCATGTCTCTTGTGACAATGAGCCAGTGATTCGATATAAATACTACAAAACCGAATATTGCTGCAAATGATCGCCCACAAAGTCCACACTTTATTAGGAAATTTTGGCCTGACTTCTTCCTCTCAACTTGCGCTAGTTAATACAAAATTCTCGTATCGGAAATAAGTTTATTTTTCTTGTTTTTTTTTGTACTGTTTGTAAAAATATACTTTAAGTAACATAATTTCCCAATATATAAATTGTCATGTCTTAATGCGATAGCAAAACGGTAGTTTTGCCTAAAGATCAAAAAATTTATGAAATTTCAGTCAAAATTGAGTCACAAATTAAATGAATTACTCAAAAGTTAATATTTTTTTAAATCCACTTGCATTTTATTATTTTAATTTTCATCACAAAATTTTGGATTTAATAGGTTTTTTTAAGTTTTCTCATACTTTATTTTTACAATTAATTCGTTCCATTTTTAAAATTTATTAATATTGGAGATTTACAGCCAATGCAGAAAAAAAATACCAAATATTTGTTTAAAATTCAGTTTATAAAGTAAATTACTTTTTGAAATTGTGGATTTACTCTATTAAAACAGTTGGTAAATAGTTGAAAAAACTTTGCAAATATTTTAGGAAAGATTCTCAAGTGACAACTCACAGATATAAACAATGGCAGAATTCGAAATATTGTTTTATACCATTTCAATGTAAAAATAATCTCTTATCTGTGTTTTTTTAACAAAGAGAATTTTTTTTTGTACCATCTGATTTATTTTATAAATTAATGTGTGGCCTCTGAAGTGTTCAATAAAAATGCAATTTAACAAAATGTAATTTAGGATTCGTAATTTAATGACTGTTCTTAGATGTAAAAAAATAAAATAAAATAAAATTGTGTGGCAATTTAATAAAGACGAACCTCAAGCAATATTTGACAAGTGAAGTGAGGTACGCTTTGTAAATAATTATTATTTTTAAGTTTTTACTGTACAATATCATTGGAACACCAGATCTATGCAAGTCTGTCTAATTAAATTACACTGTGAAAAACGTTTGAGTCGTTAACAAACGGGACTTAAACACTATGATTTTTTTATTTTATTCTCTGTAGATATTTGTAAAGTTTGGACAATAATTATATAATTAAATACTCCGAATTGTAACCGTGTGCACTTTAGTTAGACAAATTATTTTCCACTCCGTGTGAACCCTTTTAATTGAAAAATGTATGTAAAATTGTGCATTTGACTTCTTTTTCTTTGGTTTATTTATAAAATGTAAAAAAGTGACTCACCCGAGAACACAATTCATTTCAATAAGGATACAAATTCTGTTTTCAATTTTTATATTTTGTAAAAAATCTTTTATTTGGGACACAGCCGTTGATTTTCTGTTTGGTTGTATGATTGGAGTATTTTGTGCCCACGTCAACTTGTACATAAAGTAATAAAATTTTATTTTACAAAATTATTCATATATTTGTTTCATTTAATTAAAATATGATCTCTTATGTTTAAGGCATAATTATGTCAAGTAAATATAAAAATACAGTAACATTAAAAATATCACATATGACAATATTCCCTATCTCCGAGCCCCTCAGTGGGGACATATAGTGAGCAATGTGACAATAAAGTCATTTGGATGGACTCATGTTTTCCCAATCGATGCCTGTGAAATTGATCACAATTTTATCATTCTTTGGTTTGAATTGCCTGAAAAAAAAAACAATAATTAGTGCATATATTTCTTAAATTCTACTAATTTAATACCACTCACAATAATTTTCTAAAAAGGACAAAATGTTATTTATACTTTCATTATATATGTGAAAGTAGACCTAGACTAGAATGGTTATCTAGAAATTTCACTTATGTTTAAATTTAATAGTGAACTATGTGAGAAATTCAAAGACATGGTGAAGTCAACCCAAGACCACCTTGCACTGGGCTACTGTGATTGACTATGGCCTAGTCACCTATAACTTATGTATGCTTCAAGCCCCTTAATGTCTATTACTATGACTCACATCTGAATATAATTGATATAGATTCAGATATAACGGTTGATAGAAATGTATGGAGTAGTACATATTGTGCCGACCCTCCATCGGGATAAGGATAGGTTGGTGATGAATGTCATATCTTTGTTATTAATGATATAAATATTCCACTCAGATGAATAATATTATGATTATTTTTCTATTGATCTCCATATAATAAGAAACTATGTGAAAAAATACAAAAATAAATATACATACCAATATTTAACTCCGGCAGCATCAAACATCCTTTTAGAAGCAATATATGTTGGTTTGTGGCCATTCTTGTCTGATAAATATACAACCTCAGTGATACCTGATTGTATTATAATCTTCGCACATTCATTGCAAGGAAATAATCCAACATAAATTATACAATCTTTGACATCCGCTGAATTTTTGTTTACAATTGCATTCATTTCCGCATGACAAACTTAAAAGAACCATTATGTTAACTTTAATAACAAAGTTGATATTAGAATAAGTCACAATATTGTAATCAAGTTAATATTAAGTTTAAGATAAATTACATACAGTATCAAAAATATAAGGGAAAGTTCAAGGGAACACATTTTTCTCACTTATGGATGTTTCTCTTGAGCGAGTATTTCACTTATGCAGGTCATTCATCAGACTTGGCAGACTGACTATAGAGGTTTCCACTTATCCAGGTTCAACTTTACATCATTTGAAAAAACATATCAGTTTAGGTGATTAAAACTCTAGATTGTAATTGAATGCCATATAAATTGCCTCATTAACAATTTATTAGTGGTTAAAAAAAAGCTATTAGTTACTACAAATGCAACCCATATCTTTGATATTGTTTCATTACATTTAGCGTAAATTACTATACAGATCTATGTTAATTTTTTGTTTTTTATATACATACCATACAAATATTTACTATCTAATGGTGATGGTGTATTCTTTCCCCAAGGAAATTCATCATCATCACATCCTATTGGCATACCATTGTATCTAGAAAAATTAAATCACTATTAAAAATTAATTTTTTTCATATGCATGTCCTTTTTTATACAATCCATACTTTATTCCATCTTCCATGAACTTGTAGCTTTTCACATTTATTGCTGTTACCTACTACACCAGCAAATAGGTTTTTTTTATCGAATAAATGGTCAAATAAACATCTAATCGTCGAATGTTAATTTATAACAGATGCGTACAAACAAAATACCAAATCAATTACACATAGATTTATTATAGTCAGTTAGCCTATTTGTTATTTAACTTACCCAATTCCAACAATCTTATTATCTCTGTTTACAACGCAAGCTCCAACTTGAAAACTTGGATCTTTACTGCGTTTAGCTGCTAAGAATGCCGTTGCCATAAAATATTCCTGCCAATCTATATACCCACTTCGTTTAGTTTGTAAATTCTGACTGTAATTGAAAATTATCTTTAACACTCACATATTCATCTGTATAACACTACACATTTTTGTAGAACATACTCATTAATAGACAGATTTTTAGTCTCTTCGGTTAGATCCATACTTGTTATTTACAATTTATTTAAAGTAACTGGCTCTGATAAGAGTAATAACTGAACTGTTACTGTTTAGCTGATGAGTACACTCTATATCAATTAGCACTTGATATTGTCATCTTTAAACAATTGATATTTAATTGATTTACATATTATCCTTTATATGTTGTGTGTAAAACTTTACGCGGGAAATAAATGTCATCACAACAAAGAGTATATAAAATACAATGATCACAATAACAATGACGTAAGTTGGTGTTACCAATCTAAAAACCATTAAATAACCCGTAAGTCCAAAAAAATATCAAATGAAGTTGGCTAAATTCGTACCAGTAACAAAACAAGTAGGAGATAAAAATTGAGATTAAATTGTTTTATACATAAACAAAGTTATCTGATCCTTTTGAACATTCTGGGCATAAGTTTCATATAGCAATTAAACTGCTGTTTGCGCACGTCTTAAATGTCTTTGTTTTTAACTCCATAACGAAGATTTGTTTTATGTTTTATGTAAAAGATGGCGCCATAATAAAATATTTTTGAGAGTATTCGTATTTTACGGATCTATAAATCCGTTAAATACGGATGTTGGAATATATTTTTATAATTATTCTCCCTAGGAATCATAATATGATTTATATCGATAAAAAAAATCTAATTGAAAGTTTACAAATGAAGAAATATAAGTTACCAGTATGAATATCAATTGATTGGTTAATTACGCACGAATCGTGCTAGTTCAAACCTAACTGTGCTACGTATGTTGTATGTAACGTGTTGTCGGGCAATGAAACAACATTTCACTGTTACAACATGTCTGTGAAAATTGTCGTATTATATACAGGGTGATTAGAAATGAAGAAAATCACAGATTCCTTTGCTGATAATAGACATTCATCAATATTAGACCAATTCTTTTGTTTGGCGCTAAAGCCAAATAATTTTGCTATTGTGGGATATCTGTTGTCAATTTCTGTAAGTCAAATCAGGCCAATTAAAACGGAATACACTAAAAGAAAATGTTTTGATCTCAGAATAATTATACACATAATTTTAATTGATTGTGAATAAGCAATTCCCCTAATTTTTGAAGTCGATTTACAACCAAAGAGGATTCGATTTAAAGATATTCGAATCGTAAAGAAACGATTTTGATGACTCCTTTATTTTAGGTGTCTAATAAAATGTTATTCGATAGCCTAGTGACCTAGTTAGAACAAGTACTGGATAAAGTATAGAAATAAGAAACAGGACAAGAACAGAGTCAAGAAACGTTTCGTTTCCAATGACGAAACACTTTTATAATAATATCATATAACCTATAGATACCTAATTCGGACCCCAATAGTACCATCCCCGACTTCGTTCAAATTAAAAAAAAACTTAGTAGGTATCCTAAATGTTCTATCAGTCTATGTTCTACATGTGTACCAAATTTAATCAAAATCCGTTTAGCTGTTTTGGAGATACGTCGTAACAAACATCCATCGAAACTTTCGTATATAAGTATGATTTCGGCCATGAAACCCACAGTCCTCCTATCAACAGATTTATCAACTTCTTATGGGTATTACATAAATTACATACATTTTTAATAGATAAATGTAAAAGACAAAGCTTTTGAGCCATTCTTTTTATCAATTTAAAGACATTGTATCAATAGATTACTTATAGTGCTATTCAAATTTTATAGACGCTCGTAGTTTCATAAAAGATGCTTCCCAGAACATAGTTTTAGGTTTCTACGGAACATTACCGGGTGTAGGAAAATTACAGGATTGTTGCCTTAGCTGGCAATGGGAAGAACCGGTTCCTACCTGTATTTGCTAGCTATCCAATATCTTACTAATATTATAAATGCGAATATTTAGTCGGATGGATGGATGTTTGTTTGAATGTATCTTCAGAACGGCTGAACGGATCTCCGTGAAATTTGGCATACATATAGAACATAGTCTTGAAGGACACATACTGAGTATGTTTTTTTTATTCCGCGCGGGACCGAGACGCGTGCGACCGCTAGTCAGACACAAAGTTTGAATATTACAATACCGAATAACTCAGCAATAGAAATAATAGGTCTTTCGAAATAAAATTAATGACATGGTAGATATTGGTACAATACTTTTTTATTATCACAGGTCATGAATGTTAAAGACCTAACGAATAATTATTACTAGATTATTTACACCTTACATGATTAGACCTTAGTTTGAATGCCACTGACGGTGTTATCCTTGCATCCTTATATGTGTTTAATAGCAACATGTCCCCTTTCGCGGAATGATCTACATATTTCTCAGTTTAAGTGTATTCGACTAGACGTAGACTAAACGTTTTGCTTGGAAATAGATCATATAGCAAGCATAGATTATAACAATTTTCTAGTAAAAATAAATATTACTATTATTCGTTTAAAGTTGATATTGATAAATATAATCTTGGCAATCTTACTTCTTACCAATATTATAAATGCGAATGTTTAGATGGATGGATGTTTGTTTGAAGATATCTTCGGAACGGCTGATCCGATCTCGCTAAAATTTGGCATCGATGTAGAATATAGTCTGGAAGAAACATATAGGCTACTAATTAAGTTTTTTTTTTAATACCGTGCGGAAATAATCGCGCGCGACAGTAATTATATAAATTAACTTACTATTTTGTTCTCTTTTCGATGCTTGAGACTTGTTTGTAGTGGTTGATTGTAATCATAAACCAGTATGTATTCTTTGTTAGCGGATGTACGTTGTTTATTGAATTCTTCAGTTATCTAGTAATGAAGGCAAAGTAAAAATTCTTTGTTTATTCGTTAACTATAAAACAAGTTATTCTAATTCGGGCGTGTTGCGATATTAGCTGGTGTTGTCCTCCAAATGAATGGATAAACGTAACCGTCAGTTTTGCCGCCAATTCGTGTATTGTTGTAAAAAAAAATTCAGCGTTAGAGCGCGTGTTTAGAAGCGCGTTTGACGTTTAAAAATTAAATATTTTTTTTGTTTAATCTGTGTAAACGAAATGTAATTATTTTTATAAAATACAATTATTTAAAATTGACTAAAAATGTCTCAATTAAATGGTTTAAATGTGTTTGTGAATAATTTTTTGGGGTTTGTTCAATCATCGAGTTATTTGCCGTGGGTGAGATGGTTGCTGAAATTGATGGCTTTGTCTCAGGCGATAGTACCAGCTGGATGGCCACAGTCTTATCCACTACGAGGTATTTTTTTTTACATGGAACCTATTTGTAGTAAAAAATTCAACTTCGGATATATTTGTTACCTTACGTTAATTCTGTTCCTAGCTGATTTCATTTCAGTTGCAGTGCGTTATTTTCCCGCCAAAAAGGAAAAATAGTAGTTATATTTGAAAAGGAACTTTATTTCAAAGACATTTAATATTCATAGAGATATCTAGCGAATCGACTCTCATGAAAAAATTAAGCGAACTTATTGTATTTCAACAATTTTTTTTAGTCAACATTTCCCTTAAGTCTGTCAATCTGGAACTGGAAAAAATTCTAAGGATATCATTGCAAATTACAGATGGCGATAAATTTGACTTCATTGTGGTGGGCTCAGGCAGTGCGGGGGCCATCGTGGCCGCGCGGCTGAGCGAGGTGCCACACTTCAGGGTCCTGCTACTAGAAGCCGGAGGAGATCCACCGCCAGCTAGTGTGGTACGATCTTTATTTTTGCATTTTTTTACCTATCTAGACTTACCGTATCTTCATTTACCTCCAATTGGCGCTACCCCAGGAGCATTTCTGTAATAAAGTTAATTACATCATTTTACTTATTAAGTTAAAGATTATATTTAACTTGTTCGTGATTTCCTCTTGTTATTTCAGGCTCCGAGTATGTTTGGCACACTTGGTCATACGGAATATGATTGGGACTACAAAGCTTATCTTGATAAAAATATTGGTACAGTACACCCAGACAGAGCAATTTACATGACCCGCGGTAAGATGCTCGGTGGATCATCTTCTAATAATTACGAAGTATACTCGAGAGGAGTTCCCGAAGATTATGATGAATGGGGACAGGTTGCAAGTGGTTGGGATTGGGATTCAGTATTACCATATTTCAAAAAATTCGAAGGTATGAAAGATCCAAATATTATGAGCAATCCAGATCATAAATACTTACATTCCACCGACGGTCCAGTAGCAATAACAAGACCAGAGACAAATAGTTATTTTAGCGAAGTGAACGATATCATTTTGAAGTCATATGAAGAAATGGGAATGAAAAAAAATCTAGAGCTGAATGGACCAGATAATTTGGGTGTAAGTCGACCTCATTTCACATTCGCAAATGGAAGGAGATCAAGCACAGCTGAAGCTTACTTGAGGGGCAAAGAGAAATATAATTTAAAAATAGTTAAATATGCAAGAGTTACTAGATTATTAATAGATGATATAACATCGCGGGTGTATGGAGCTGAAGTGTTTTTTTCTGGGAAAAAGATTAATGTGTTTGCTAATATGGAAGTTATTGTGTC
This sequence comes from Papilio xuthus, assembly GCF_000836235.2. NCBI lineage: Eukaryota > Metazoa > Arthropoda > Insecta > Lepidoptera > Papilionidae > Papilio > Papilio xuthus. The sequence goes on from NW_013531700.1 coordinate 1,934,759, forward strand.
AGCGGGAGCGATTGACAGTCCCAAATTATTAATGTTGTCCGGAATCGGACCGAGAGAGGTCTTGACACCAATCGGCATAAAAGTAATTGTAGATTTACCAGTTGGTAAAAATTTACAGGATCACCACTATACACCGATCGTGTTTACAGGACAACGAGGTTTACAAAGTGTAATGCAAAATTTATTAGTACCCACTGAGTTGGATTCCTATCCAGTACCAATACAATCAGGTTTCTTTAGAGTGGATAAATGGTGTTGTTCTCAAAGGCCACAATTTCAAATATTCAACGTACGCATCGGTGCGACCGCTTCGCCAATAATATTATTTGGATTTCGTGCTATTACTAATTTTGATGAACCTTTTTCGTATTCAATAAGTAAAGCTAATGTTGATCGTGAAATAGATATAACATCTGTTATAAATGTTCATCCGCGTTCGAGAGGCGAAGTCACATTGAAAAGTTCCAATCCATTTGATGATCCGGTTATAAACATGGGTTATTATAGAGATGAGGAAGATATTGAGACGACATATCGTGGTCTGAAGTTCATGTTGCTTTATTCAAATACGACATATTTTAGAAAAGTTGGTGGAAAGATTGCTAAGTTAGATGTTGGGGCTTGTAACCATCTTAAATGGGGATCGGATCAGTATTGGAGATGCTATGTTAGACATGCTGTAGGTTCAATGCTTCACCCGGTGGGTACATGTGAGATGGGACCTTATGGTGTAGTGGATGAGAAACTGCGAGTGTACGGCGTGTCAGGTTTGAGAGTGGCTGACGCATCTGTTATGATGACAATACCCAGTGGGAACACAAACGCGCCGACTATGATGATCGGAGAAAAAGCAGCTGATTTAATTAAGGCAGATTACAATGCATTGTACCAAGAGAAATATTTTATTTAAATATTAAAATATGTTTCAATATTACACGTGTTTTATTTCAAGGACAAAAAATACAAAAAAATGTATTTTGCTTCTAATATTTTCCTTTAAAATTTAGCTAGTTTATTCACAAATTTAAGATATTCACCATCAGCTCACGTCCCCACTGAGAGAGCCTACCCTAAGTTAGGGTTGACTAGTCAATAGTCAACCACTCTTCCCCAGTGTGGGTTGGTTGACTTCACACATATCTTTGAATCTCTTCGCAGATATGTACAGGTTACAACACGATGTTTTCCTTCATCGTACATATGTAAATTACATTGGTACGTGGCGGGTTTCGAATCCAGGACCTGCAGATTGCAAGTCAAACGCTTAACCCCTGAGCCACCGACGCTCAATTTAAGATATATTGTAGACATATTTAGAAGTCTTTACGACTTAACCAATTAGAATTTTTTAAGGAAGTACTAAAAAGTGACTTTCGTAATTTTAATATTCCATTAATTATTTACATGCAATATACATTTTATTACATATATTTATATTAAGCAACAACAAATTAAGATCACGAATAAAAACTGTCAAGGTTTCATAGTTTTGTAAGAACGTATAAGTTTCTAATTTTAACATTATTTTAAAGGTCATTGTTTAGATTTTATATGTGTTAGACAGGTTCAAGGTGAAATTTATTCAAGATTATATATTTTATCATACTTACTATATCATTTCTTAGTCAGTGTTTACTATCTTAATATATTTTTATCACTTCTCCGCTCATTGATAAATGTAGGTCACAATATTTTTAATACACGTATTTCGATAGTGACTTTTTCTAGTAACCCATTTTTCCAATTTTTTTTAATCTACCAAAATAACAAATCGTTAACTTAGTATCTAAATTGCTATTATTTTAATGGAATACTAAAATAGTTTATGAGACATTAAAAAAAAATACAATTGATTTACATTAGATTACAAAAGTAGGTTAAGGCGACTCATTAAATGAACTTTATCATTGAAGTATTTAAACTATTTAGGTGAATATAAAAGTATATATAAGACCAATGGAATATATAAATAGAATACTCTTTTATTAAAAATTAAAGTTATGTATATATTTATTATTTAAACTAGCTGTCACACGCGTTTCCGTCCGCGTATAATTAAAAAAAACTTAATAAGTAGGTAGTCTTCTTCCATGTCTATGCCAAATTTCAGCAAGATCCGTTGAGCCATTCCGGTGCTACCATGTAACAAACATCCATTCATCTATCTCTCCATCCATCCATCTAAACATTCGGAATTTATAATATTAGTAAGAAGCAAGAGTAGTAAATTATATACAATTTACGGTTCAACTTTGTCAAGCGACCAAATTGAAAACATGACGTATAGTTTGAGAATCTCTGGTGCTACGAATTTATTTGAATGTTTGCTGACGCAGTGTAGTCGCTAGTATGTCTACATTTAAGAGAGCCATTATCATTAGAAGGGTGCAGGCTCTGTATTGATTACCATCACAAAGGCTTCCACAAGTTATGGTAATGAAGTCACTCTGCCCATCCCACTGAGGAGCTACGTAATATTTGAAGAAAATACCTTACTTTGAGATTGATGCATTTTTAATGGTCTCTGGTTGTTGGTGAAATATTATTTATTGTTGATACTTACTGAAAGATATTTCGTGATAGCTTTTAATAAGTAAATTAGTTATGCACACAGAATATTTAACGTTAAATAACAAGAATGTAAATATCATAAAAACTTCTATCTATTTCAAAAAAGTCACCTCAGTATATCGTCCTCTTTACAGTAAATTACTCTTCAACATATTTCTCGTCTCTTTATTCCTGTCACTTGTAAATCTATTAAATATTTTATGGAATAATATGTAATGTTATGGTTGTACTAGATTCAAGTAAATAAACCTTCACGGTATCATTATTTCGGATGAGGAACGTAATGTGACAAAGTTCTAATCATTCCTACGCCGGTTGACCTTTAATTTCATTTGTCACAGTAATAAAGAAAATTGCTAAAGCTCGATGATTACTAAAATGAAGCCCCCGTAGCTCTTGACCCTTAAAATTGAGTGCGACGTCGTTGAGTTTGGCTCGCAATCGTAAAGTTGCTCGTTTACATGACAAAGTCTCGTTCGGGGCTGTTAGGAAATGATTATCTCGGTCTCCGTTAATAACCATTTGCTCGATTATCGATCGTATGTAACTCGAATGGAGATATTTTTTGGAGAAATTAATTTAAACTTGATTTAATATACACTTGAATATAAGACCCAAGAAATGTAGGAGAACATAGATTTAATGCGTTTCGTCATCGTTTGTAGCTGAACGCAGATTGCTAAATAGATCAAACACTCTGAAACTAAATTGCCCGTAGTCAATACTATGACAAACAAACTGAATAATGTTCAGAAAATTAAATAAGTCAATTGATAAAGGTAAAAAGTCAAGGAAAAAATTCTTTTTGGTATTAATAAGAAATAGTTTTTTTGTATATTATATTTTCTATGTACTCTACCAAGATTTTTTTCAATATCCAACTTGAATCGAGAATTAATGGTAGGGGAAGCAGGGTAATGACGCATTGGGGTTTATGTAGAAACGGGGTTTAATGTTGTGGAATACAGTTTGATGTGGCCGCTTTCACTGCGATTCTACAAAATAATAACGCATTTTATTTCCGCACATTTTAATAGAAATTATTTTACATGATCAAATATTTTATTAAACTAAATTCTAGAATAGAAAAAATGATTTTAATATCAGACATCGAACTTTATTTTATATAGCTATTGACCGCGACTACGTCTTCACGGATTTACAAAAAAAAAATTGTAGTCTATGTGTCCTTCTACCGACTTCCAACCGTTCTTTATATACCTTCAAACAAACATACATACATCTATCCATCCGCATTTATAATATTATTAAGATTTTGTTGCACATTTTCTGTCTTTTTTAACACATAAATACTTTAGCCTAAGTTGTAACCTCGTTAATATTTATTATGTAAAATGCAACAGCTAAACCGTGAAACCCAAATCTTTTATACTTGTTAGCAATTATAGACCGTAATTGTTGGTAATTATTTGCTAGATTCGCTTGTAGCATGTAATTATAGTCAACATAATTAAATGGTATAGTGTTACGCACGCTAAGTTAGCATCTAGTTACAATGCTGGTAATAATATTTCTATAGTTAAATCGTAGTTTTGTTGACAGTATTTATTCTAAGCTCAGTAACAAAGATCTTTTGAGTTTAAAATCTAATTTTATTTTATTCATTCACAGATTGATGATGAACATGATATTTTCGTTTCATCATCATCATCAGCTCACTATACGTCCCCACCGAGAGGCTCGGAGCCTACCCTATCCGTGGTCAGCGTGGGGGCCAGCCCTAAGTTAAGGGTGATTAGCCCATAGTCAAGTTCTTGTCAGATATGTGCAGGTTGCATCACGATGTTTTCCTTCACCGTAAGAACGTCGGATAAATGTACATATGTAAATCAGAAATCGAAAAACACATTGGTACATGGCGGGATTCGAACCCGGGACCTGCAGATTGCAAGTTAAGTGCTTGATCATTTTCGTTTACTAAATTATAAAACCGTAATTTTAATGGAATAATAATATTATAGAGATGTATCTGTACGCCTTTTTATAAAATGTTTTATTGTTGTTTGCATTAGAAATATTGTGACATTACATCTATCCGATTAAGAATGGATCAAACTGGTTATCACTTTCCAAATACTTAATGGAAACATGGTGTCTTAAGTACGTATCAATTAATCATTTATGTTATCTCACACTTTTTATCATAATAAGAAACCTCTCTTTGTGTCAAGGTTTTAGAATCTTATCATTTAACAATCATAAATTATTTATTTGATTATACGTTACATTTAAATACTTTGAAGATGATGATTGTTAATTGTAACATAGTTTAATACTGATTTATATTTTTAATTATTACCTAAGTAATTAATTAATTTCTTTTCTTTTGCTTTAATTAAATTATAATAAATAATAGCAGTGTGGTGTGTAGTTTGTGGTATTAACAATGTATTAACTGTGCCAGCAAATACGAGTTTAAGTTCAAAATTCAATGATTTAAATATAAAAACGCCTGTAAAAATAATTATCGCAATTATTTGTTTCTATACAATTGCTGTTAAATAACTTAAATAAAAGTACACTTTTCTGTCTGAATTACGCAGTTCGTTATTATAGTTTAGTTAATTGGAATTTACCTACAGAGAGTAATCAGACTCCAAGAGTGTTAGAAGCCATTTTAATAAAATCAAATTATCTTGGATTTTACCGAAGTGGGTAATAATGGACGAAAAATAGCGAATTCGAGCATTAAATTGAATAATTTGCACGGACGAGGCTCAGGCAAATGAGATTGAGGATAAGCGAGTTCCCATTTGAAAAAAAAAAACGGAAAGCTTATGGAAAAATACAAGACTTTCATTATAGTTGATTTTTGTTTTGATTCTAGTCGGATAGCCAATGTTTGGCCTTTGATATTATTTATGATATTACATGATAAATTAATATGAAAAAAGAATACACTCATAAAATTTGTACAATTATGAATTGAATAGTAGTAAAACTAAAAAAATGTTATAATATATTATTAACAATAATAATTACTAAAGTAAAATGTCTTATTCGACAACCATGACTAGACAGTTCCTTGTAGCGCTACGAGGCTACGAAGCTACGAAGGATTTTTGGTTCAATAGATACGTGATGTGAGATTTTAAAAGGCAAATTGGAGATTTATGAACTATATTTAACGTAACTATGTGCTGTTACGTAGCTTGTCCAAGTTAGCGGCCAACCTTTAATAGTGTAGAGGCAGTCTATGAACAAGAATATGCCGTTAATATAATTATGGTGATTCCAAAATTTGAAAAAAAAAATTGGAATTTTTAATGAGTTGTAAAAACTTCTTGATAGTACTGGGAACAATTTACGAGAATAAATTCTATTGAAACATTAAAGTTACTCAAAAAATCTCTCAGCAAAATGTATTTACAGTAAGACTTTCGTGATCCATAGTCGATCAATCGACTCGAAGTAACAATTCACCTTTATTTCTTAGCGTCGTTTGTCTGGATTTACGTCTAATTTAAAAAGGCTATACCAAAGGGATAGAAATAGAATATATTTCACATTAGGGATAAAACATTTAGTGATGCTAAATAATGGAGTGGTGTGGTTTTTATGGAAAAAGTATAATAAACTACGGTTATAGATTGACAATTGTAGTAATTATGTAAAATATAGAAAATATGTTTTTAATTCCTTACATAAATTGCGATAGAATTGAATCGTTTGTTCTTTACATAAGGCAAGTTAAAAATCATATAATTTTTCATTACTTTCTTAACGAAATGTTTAAATTAAAATGCAGTGGTATAGTTAAGTTGTCTTGTTTTGAGTACAGTGGCTCCCTCTATTATTGGCATGTGTTAAATCTTACAAGTAGGGTGAAGTAACTAGTAGTTGACACCTTATTACTATGAAAGAGTTAACGTCACAGTACAACAAATGTGGGCAAGACAAGACTCTAAGCTTTTGAAATTGTTAGCAACATACTCTATTCATATTAGTCCTTATAGATAATGGCTTATAGAATTCCAGTGTATCACGTCAAGGGAATTAATCCTACATTTCGTGATATCCTCACGAACTGACTTTGAAATTAATCATAGTTTAAGCTCTGTTAATTTAGCCGTATGTTTATTATGTTAATAACGCAGTAATAATATTTGTTTACTAGATATCATAACTAAACAAAAAACATTAAAATAATAAATTATTCCTTTACTCAAATAATCTGATTTTGTGTGCTTATGCTGATTTTGCTCCAATCCTTTGTTTTACTTACGTAATACTCATTTATATTAAGTTATGTCTGAAAATATTGTACTTTTATTTGGTTCAAATGTAGTAATGGAATTAAGATGATACAATAAAACTATTTAATGAAAAAAATAGTTGTTTAAATTTTTTTCTTTTACCAATTTTATTTTAGATTTAAATCAACATTCCAATGACTAAGGTACTTAACAAAAGGTTCAACATCCGAAATTCTATCTTGTGGGCGATAGAATAAAACAAGATCTAAGCCTTGTTGTGTAAGTGCAAATAACTGACAGGAGAGAAGCGGGTTTATTGCGGTACCCTTATAAAGTTACACCCCGTCCAATATGGTGGCCTATCGTGACCACATACGCATCGAAATCACGATTTTTTGTGAGATTTACGTAGTATCGAAAAACCACAAGTAAAGTTACATCTAGTTTCTTTCGCTACTCTTCAAATAATTCATTTTGATATAAACAAAGAGTAAACAGCAATCTTAATTATCTTATTCGTACACAACATTTATCTTAAGGAAAGTGAATGAAAAGAAAACAGAGGTATGTTGGGTAAATCAATCTAAGCATGTGCTGTATGTTCGAATTTGTTTCTTATTTCATTTGTACGGGAACTTAATATATTAGTTTACTTATGTGAAACAATAATATAAGAATCTATTTTTCTTAAGTTAATTAAATTAGTTAATGATCACATGCTGTTCCATGAAATTTCTTAATTTATTAAATGAGACGAACTGAAAGATAACGTTTTAATTTTAATTGCGTTATGGCAGTTAAAATTATTGGTCAATAACTTTTAGTCCGACCATTGTAATAACTGCATTGAATCACAAATAACTATTGTAACATCTACCACATATACATAAACTAATGTCGATTCTTTACTGTTAACCAAAAGTTTATTTAAAATTTTATTTTCTCTGTAAGTAATGAAAATGTAATCTTGTATAAATCGTTAAGCAGTATTAACAAACCTCAGCAGTTTCATGCAGTGGCCATCCATCGCAGTCGGGGGTAATAACTCCTCAAGGATCCATGGCCGGAATGAGGGCGGACGCGAAACGCCACCGCGTTATTTATGCACACGCCCTTAGCAGCCGAGATCACCGCGCGCTTGAAACTGATTGAATTCACCGCCCGCTAACAGTGTGATAAGCGAAGCGATTTTATTTGTTTTTATGCTATTGTTTAAAGCTTAACTGCATGAGTTCAACTGGATGGTGGTGGCAAAAATCGTTCTTATGTATCTCATTATCTGATCTTACTAATTTTACAACTACTTATTAAGTTTGGACGGATATTTGTTACTAGGAAACTCCGAAACTACTAAATAGATCTGAATAAAACAAGAAGCAGTAATACTTCTTATCTTTAAAATAATGTATTATATGTTTCTACGGTATAGTTTATTATAGCAAAGAATGTGAATTATGAATGTTGTAAGACATAATTAAACGCAATAAAAACAACATGGCACAGATAACCGTGTTTTAAATGAATTATTATTCGATTTCGATTATTGCTTAATTTTATTTTTATTAAAATATCTCCGCTACCGCTTATACACTAAGTGCTAGGGTTATCACTTCGTTATTCTTTGTTCGTATATTATTCAGTATGGCCGAGAAGCGGCGCCGTTTTTCTTTGCCAACTTACGTCTGATTTTTTTCTTGCAACTGTTAAATAAATGTCTATCACGAATTTAATTAATTTTATATAAGACATAACACAATTAAGTTAATTATAATATATATAAGTAAAAGATTAAGGAGCTCATATCGGACTTTATGGATGCATGATAATTTTCAATTACTGTTTATTTATTTAGTATAGTATAAATTAATTCATTTGTTTTGTAGTGGTTACTTAGTTATTGTAAAATAGTCTACCTAAGTTAACTTAATCTTAGTAGCTTTTTAATTTGTTTTGTTTATTTGAAAATCGTTAATACGTCTGTACTAAAACACAGACATCTTCATAAGACCATTTTCATTATGATTTTACGTGATAGTTTTGATATAGAATATTTAATTCATATAATTTAAAAAAATAATGTTTTATACTTCCACGATGTTTACAGCTTTATAATACTCGTATATTATATTATGTATACATAGTTATTTATGTATGTAGTTATAAACGTGTACAGGCTGGGAGGCTTAAACAGTACACTGAGCCTGACGATTCCCCGGAGGGTAAAATTGCATCGAGAAAAGTGGAAATTGCCCAGAGTTGGTCTCTTTTCAGATCAAATTCACTTAGCCTTCCTTTTTGCTACTGTAGTGGTTGGTGATAATGCTATACGTACATTTTACAAGTGTTTTCTATTAAATTACTAGATTTTCAAAAATTACTAATATATTTTTGTATTATTAATTATTACTGAAATGCTTTTTGAAACAATTCTATACTTAACAGTATCGGATCTCGATTGAATTTGGCATACATATGTACGTATAGAACATAGTCTGAAAAAACACATAGGCTACATTAATTAAGGTTTTTTTTTATATCCACGCGCACGGAGTCGCGGGCGACAGCTAGTTTATAATATTATTATGGTAAGATAAGTACCATCCTTGACATTTCATTCAGGAAATACAGAATGGTTTTACACAGGTGTACCGTACTGGCTTAAACAAATAAAGTTCGCGACAATTTTCCTACTCAAGCTATGACTATATTGTCGTGGGCGGTGGGTCGTGGGCTCGGGGTACCGCCATGTGTTATGTTATAAATTATTGAAAAGTCGTGCAATAAAATCGGTTGTTATCCTCGCACGAGGCGACATGTTGCGAGAATGTACAAAGTTGTGAATAAACTGGATGTAACTGCCTGTAACGGTTTATGGTGCAAGTTATAAGATTATGTTTTTTTAAATACAGTGTGTGTGTGAGTCAGGAATTTGTTTAAATGAAAACTGTTAATTATTTTTACGTGTGATCTTATTGATTGTTTGAATTAAACTTACTTATGGATGGATGGATGTTTGTTTGTAGATATCTGCAGAACGGCACAACGGATCACGATGAAATTTGGCATGGATGTAAAACATAGTATGGAAGAAATTTTGTAACTTTCAAATATATTTTAGACTTAGATTTTAGAAACCATTGCTATATACCCAAGAAGGGCGATATTACTTATGACCAGTAATTTAAATATTACCAATAAATTGTATTGTGTTGTATAGAGATCACCCGAGACCGACGTGTATGCCCGAGTAGATCTAAAAATGTAGAAGAAGCGAGAGAGTGCCAAAGAAGGTCTACGACCTGCCCCTTTTGGGTTACGGTTGTGATTTGTTGATACATATACGTATTTTAACACTTCTTAAAAATAATAACGAAGTTTTCTATGAGGTGTATATTTTCATATTCTTGTTTTACAAATAATCTACATTTAAACGAATGGTATTTGAAAATGGTACAAAATAATACTTATAATTAAGATAACGAGCAAAAACCTGGTTTGTTGTTAATAGGGAAATCGCTATAGTCTTATACCTTTTATCTTTTTCTACCTTTTTCTACGGTATATGATCAATACGAACGAGAAGTTTTTATGTAAAACGTTTGAAAACAATTATTCTAATATCATGGAACGGATTACGTATAAATTAGGCAAAGATTACTAATAAAAATTTTAATAATAGTTACACAATATCTTTTTATTTTCATCTTTTATTATATTTTTAAATATTAGATCAAACTTTGTGCTACACCCAAAAGTGTGTAACAATGCGTTTTGTCGCCCATTATACCCCTTGATTGGGAATAGTTAAACCTTAAAGAATGTCTATATAATTAAAGATAGAATAAAAGATATCTTTTTCTAGACAATTAAAGTTACTCCATTCCGAAGTACACGGTTTAATCATGTCGGGGTATTACGTTTCTATCTTTGCGAAGCTACTAGCGTCATGTGCAGATCAAAATAATTGCCTCCCTCGAGACCCGAGGCATCTTATCTCCTAGACCACAATAATAGGGGCCTTTTTATTTGCTCAATTTACTACGTTGATTAGTTTAATATGTATGTAGTTAATGTATGTATTGATTTACGTGGTTTTAATATGAAAATTATAAATTTATATTCACGCCATCTATTGAGCTTGATTAGGAATTAACATAATTATTATATTCATACTACTTTTTGTCAGTGCAAAATTAAGAAAAAAACTTAGTATGTAGCGTACGAGTTCTTTTAGACTGTGTTCTACATCTGTGCCAAATTTCATCAAGCTTCGTTAAACCTTTCTGGAAATACCTTTTAAGAAACATCCATCTATCTAACATTCGAATATATAGCAGTTAGATTTGTAAGATTAGACTAGTTTTAAAATATTGATAATAAATAACATTAATTACATAAATAACAATTGCTTTTAAAATTGAATCAATTAATTAATATCAAAAGCGCCAATAGCTTAATGGTTAAAGGTACGGATTTCCAATCTGGTAGTCGCGAGTTCGAATCCAGCCATTCGATTATTGTCGTAAACCATATTTTGCTCAAGCATAGAGCTAAATTGGAATCGTACATGAAATATTAGTGAATTACTAATATTAAAAAATACTAATCTCATATATAAAATTCTCGTGTCACAATTTTCGTTCCCATACTCCTCCGAAACGGCTTGACCGATTCTCATGAAATTTTGTGAGCATATTGAGTAGGTCTGAGAATCGGCCAACATCTATTTTTAATTCCGTGCGGACGGAGTTGCAGGCGACTGCTAGTATGTCTGTATATTTTAGTGAAGTGTTGGTAAGCATAGGTTTTAGGCAATCGTATCTCTCTATTGATCGCATTTATGTACCGTCAATTAGAGATCCGTTCAAAAGCCCGGCAGTTTTAAGCCGATTACTGCCGCAGACTGAGAGCCTGAGAGCTATCTTTAATTTATTGTCACGCGGAAAATTTTGTGTTGCTCCGGCTTTAAACCCCTCCAACCGACTGGAGTTGAAACTGTTCGCTCTTTGATATGCGCAGATCCCTTTCGCATGAATGGAAGTGAGAATTGTATTTAGTTTGTATGGTTGTAAGTTTTCAACAATTCTAATGGATTGAATAAAGTTTATTTAATTTTAATAATTAACGGACAAACTGATTCTCTCCAGTTCTTAGAAAATACATTTACCATGGGTTTCTGAGTCTAACATTCTTGTTTAAAACTGCGGTGTCAAAGATAATGACAGGGATGATGATATGTTTATACAGATTTTGGTCTTAGTACCTCACGCTTAATGTGTCTTATGCTTATGTTTTATTTTTAATGTAAAAAAAACAATAGAACGAAACCTCTTTGTAGAGTGTTCACACTTTCCAAAAATCTATTTTGTATTAGCCAACAACACTAAGTCCAAATAAATAGTAAGACTGACCGCAAGAAACTCGTTATGTTATCGTCACAGGACAAGCTAGGCCGCTAGTCAGCACAATTCGGGATTATCCTTACAAAGATATATTGCATTGCCTTCCTACTATAGTCAGCGAATTCGTTGCGACTATAGAAAGCTAAACGACATTGCTGCGACATATAAGTATCTTACTAATATTAAAAATGTGAAAGTTTAGATGGATGGATGGTTGGATAGAGGGCTGGATGGATAGATGGATGTTAGTTTGAAGGTATCTCCTGAATGACTCAACGGATTTTAATCAAATTTGGTTCACATGTAGAATATAGTGAGGAAGAACACAAAGGCTTTTTTAAATACGATTAAGATTTTTTTTAAATACGAGTGGACGGAATCTTTGGCGACATCTACTTTTGTTATAAAAACAAATATTATTGCATTTAATTTCAATCTCCTTCAATAACATCGCCGTTTAAGAATATTTAAAAAAAAGTTGAATCGATTATTACAAATCGAACATCGTTATAAATTGTATTTGCAATAATAAAGTGCATCGTTAGCAGCAGATTCATCGTTTAAATCGTCTTTGAATCCATTTGAAAATCGTATTCAGAAGATTTGCGAAACAAAGCATCCTTCAAGAGGTTCATTTGCGAAGTGAAATGTCTTCTGCGTTCGCTATTCTGCTGTCGACTTTAAATTTATTCGATCATATTCAAGATTTATTCTAAAAATATAGAAAACGTGTATTATTTTTTAATAACCTTCTTATAAAAACAGTATTTACTTAATTACAACAAAACTTATCATTTGGTAATCAAACTAAAGTATTAGAATTAATTTTGATTCTCTATAAAAATAATTAACAAATTAGTTAAAAAAATCTATTAAATTATGCAAATTTCAAGTTAACTGGTCTATTAATACCAAGAATTCAATTAAATAACTATTTTTCTCACTAATGCATATTTTAAAGTTAAAAAAGAACAATGTCGTCGTTAATTACGTCTGTATTCAGTAAGAAAATAAGCAGTATTATTAAAGCGTAATTTTTTCTTTGTGACAGTTGAAATTTGAGGTTATAACAATAAAAAACAAAAGGTGTTGTTATTTTTTATGATTAGTCCTTTTATTTTATTGTTTGCCAAAATGGCGGGTGTCGGCATGCAGATGGCGGGTAAGCGGCGAACTTCCGTTGTTTAATACAAGCTTTAGGTATAATTGCGGTTAAATCTATTTTGTGGTCTTCCTCCTCGTTTTCGGGAATATTGTCTGTGGTCAACCAGGGTTTTATTTCCTTTCGCAGTTGGAACTTCTTAAATTATGCACCCGTTTTACTGTTTCCTTGTCAAAAGTTATCTTTGTTCAAGCTTATTGAACGGGTTAAGTTGTTAAAAGATAGCCAGTGCTATGCATGATTCTTGTATTTAGGTCATTTTTATTTTCCCTTTTTAGTTATGCACTTTATTTCTTTTTTTTATTCAATTATTTGTGCATTGTCTCGAGCCTTTTGTCCTCTACAATACACCCGCCATTGTAAATCTTACAAAGAAGGCATTGTTTGTGTTTTTCGCTTCGACGGTTTGAATCAGCAATTGAAAATAAGAAATAACATTTGTAATAAAGAAAGTAGGCATCAGGTGGTCTTTCCTTGCGTCACTTCCTTATAATAATAATTAGCATTGGAACCGATCTAAATATAGCAATCGAAAAATTTATTATATTGTGAAGAGACGATTGAAAAATTATTCAATAGAAATAAAAGTAATTTAATTATTTCAAACGTAATTACATTTTAGAGAAGTATATACATTGTGTCCCAAAATTCAACGATAAGCCGGTACTACATGGGGAAAGTACAAAAAAATCCAATTCTTTTTGTTCAAAAGTTACAGTAACATTTTTAACTTTATCTTAATGTAATTTTAAAACAAAAAGCAAGGATTTTTTTTGTATTTTTCTCGATGTAGTTGTCGACCTGGCTAAACACCAGTCTATCGTTTCGTAGAATTTTGGGACAGGCTGTATATGTTTAAAAAAAAATATATATTAATTTGATTTTCGTATAAGATATTCATCTTTCCGTGCGCATACATTTAAATGTTCGTGGAAAAGCCACCCTTTTAAGCCGCTTAGCTCCGCCGCAGACTGAAAATTATCGTTACGCCAGAAATTTTGCGTAGTCTCAGTTTAAAACCCTTTTAACGGGTGCTAGAATTTGCAACATTGCCCTTTGATTTCCTTTCCAGATAAATATTTAAGCTAAATGTAACAGTTAGTAGACAAGCTTTTATGATATTCTACATCTCTTTTAGTAAAGGAAATGTAATGTACATACTTTAGACTTCGCCTTTATTTAGTAACAAAAGGATTGAAGGCAAAAACTGTATCTACATTCTATATTTTATTTTAAAAAATATAGTAATCGTTGCTTGAAAAAGAAATCTATTAACCCTTAATTCGATAGTGTCCAGTGTGACGAACAACTAATTAAAAAAATCTACTGAACTACTTTAGAGAAAATTACGTAAGTATAACTTTACTAAATAAATCAGTTTTTTTGCTACAAAAAATATCGTCGAATTAAGGGTTAACACATTGCCAGTATTATTTTTTCATATAATAACAAACTCACCACGAAAAATGGTGGCAGTGAATGTGTTAATAAGCCCTGTACATATTTTAGAAAAAAAAAATTGTACAGTTTACATATATTATTATATGTATAAAAGTGGTTAAATTTACTCCAATAATGTAAGGATTATCATTGTTACTGGACAAAGCACTCGGCAAGTCAGCAGGGTTTGGGATTATCCCAAAAAAGATTTATTATTTGGACACCTGACATAGTCAGCAAATCGTACGTAACGAGAATTATTTTGAAATAGTTTTTATTTTAATATAACTTGAATGTAAAAATAAATTTAATTAAATTTTCTTTTTTTTTTTGTTTTTTAAAATACCATTTCAATTTTTATGTTCCGTGTATAACGATAACATGCAAATAAAAAGAAAATTGTGGTAATGATAATGTACGAATGAGTGTTTGTTAGTAGCGTGTTTATTACCTAATCAACTAAAATTAATTACATCAGGGTTGTCAAAAAATAATTAAGCATTTTATCCAAAGCGTTAATTAAAATAAAATTATATTTTTTAAACTAATAACAATGTTAATCAAAAATAAAATGTAATAACTACTAGATATTTTATTTATTACACATCATCAGCGAGGGGCTCGGAGCCTACCCTAAGTTAAGGGTGATTAGGCCATAGTCAACCACGCTGGCCTAATGCGGGTTGGTTGACTTCACACATATCCATGAATGTCTTCGCAGATATGTGCAGGTTGCATCACGATGTTTTCCTTCACTGTAAGAACGTCGGATAAATGTACATATGTAAAATCGGAAATCGAAAAACACATTGGTACATGGCGGGATTCGAACTCAGGACCTGCAGATAGCAAGTCAAGTGCTTGACCCCTGAGCCACCGGCGCTCTCTTTCTCTCTTTTCTTTTATTTATTAATATTGATAAAAGTAATAAATTTCGTTTTCGACAGCCCTACGATGTAATACTAACACATCAAACATTATTAGAAATTGTACAACCGCGTTCTCGTTTTGACAAACAGACCTGTTAAAAGTAACTATTGAGATGTATTAAAAAATTCTAATACTCAGAGGATATATTATACGTGAAATAGATCAGAATGTCGTACGGTAAGTTTGCATGTAATTTTATTCAATGCACTAACTTATTTTGTCTACTGCCCACTTTGTGAATAAATATTTTTTTAGCGCCCCCATATTTTACACATATTTAAAAACCACTATAACTTCAAATTAAATTAATTAATTATTGTGACCTATATATGTATATTAACTGAGAATTCTAAATGAAACTTTTACTATAACCCGCAACTTGAGTCCTGCAGCGCCCACAAGGGGGCGTTATCGCCCACTTTGGGAAAGACTGGTATAGATATATGCGAAGAGATGACGTGAACCTTTTTTTTAATTATATTGAATGTCAATAAGTACAAAGTAAGAGAAAGATCGAAGAAAGTATAGATGGATTGTGTGAATAAGAAAATGCGTAACAAGAGAATTCAGATATAATGAGTTCATGGAAAGTCTAATGTGCTTTCTAATATACTAAACACAACGTGTTAATATTTTTAAAGGGAATGTCAACATTATGTGAGAAAGTATTTTATTTTATCTTTCCCACATCAAAGCGGTTTATGTAAAAATAATATTATAAGTTAATAGTGACTGTTTACTAATTGACCAACCTCCTTTATCACGTCGTTTATCTCATACTTTGACTTTTAAGAGACAGGACCTGTTATGCGCGCAGCTCTAATAAAAACGTAATTGCTAATAATAGCTTGCTATACTAATCGGTATTGCTTCGTATCAGCTCAGTATACGTTTACAAAGAAATTCTATTTATATGTATGTGTTAGTCAGCAACATATTATAGTCACTTCTATAGATAAATAGTTTACTTAACTCTGCGAAAAGTGGCAGAATTTATTTAGTACAATAGCTCTGCATTATCCATTTCTCTATAGCCAAAGGTCTTGTGATGTTGATTTGAGATCGAGTCGGCATTTAAATCCATTTATGTTTTTGATTGTTAAGCCTGTTATCTGTTAAGATAAGATATTTTTGAACAAGCTTTGGTACATTTTACATCAGATATAACTATGTCACCTATTATACTTACATTTAGCCAGACATAGATTATGGTGGACTATAAAAGTAGATTATGTCTGTGAGTTTCGTATCAAAACAACTGTCCAACATTATTAGTATCTCTGTTCTTATCAATGAGAGTGAAAGGGTCGTAAGATGTAAAAAGGAACGATAGAACAAGAGAGAAGGGAACCTTTTTGTAAGAATTTTTATACACTTAAATGCTGTTTACGATATGTAACAAGTTACATCGTAAACGTTTGTGCATATATGCTGTGATTAAGTACCTGTCAACTAAATGTTATAGTCAGTCACGAGATTTAATACATTGTTTGAAAATGCACTCACCATTGTCAAACAGTAAATAAAAAATAATATTCAATCTTTGACAGATGCGAATTATTGAATTAATTTTAGACATTATTAGTTAGAATCCTGACGTGCTTTCGTTACTAAGTCCAGTGTCAGAATGAATAGTGAGGGGACACAAACGTCGACATTTTAGTAAGGCTAGTGTTGGGTCAATACACTTACACATTTTCGGATTTTCTTCCTCATAATATGGAGTTATTATAAAAAATATTCGATTGTCATGTTTTCGATTGCGGTTTCCAACGGTAAAAATAACAACAATAAAACTTACTCCTCGTATCCTAGACGGGTAGCCAGAGATCATGAAGTTCCGTTTGGCGCTACCCCGACACACCTCTCTCGATTCTTCTACATTCATACGTATATTATATATAACCTTACTTATATCATACTTCATACTAATATTATAAATGCGAATGTTTAGATGGATAGATGGATGGATGTTTGAAGGTATCTCCGTAGTGGCTCATTTTGTTCTTGAAATTTGGCACATATGCAGAACATAGTCTGAAAGAAAACATAGGCTACTTTTTAATTTTTTTCTAATACCGCGCGGACGGAGTCCTGAGTGACATATAGTCTACGTATACATGCACTTTAGTTACGAGTATTTTTACGATCTTCATGAATATCTTGTGGATTTAATATATTAAAAAAGCAATTAAGAGAACTAGGATAAAATGGTTAGAGATAGATTATTGATTTGGTCCCTTAATACAAATATTTAGTTATTTTTTTACTACCATATAGTCGTGGGTGGAAGTGTAACACCATGAGTCATATGAGCACTTAACAATCAGTGTGTTATCACAATAGTTTTATCAGCAATACTGGTCGATAAAATCAATCTGCTAACGTTATTCGGAATAACCACACGTCAGTGTGTTATCTACACCAGGCACGGAGCATCGTGTAAATAATATAAAAAAAATTACGACCTTAATGTGCTAGTGATAAACTTTTTAATTGTATAATTGTGAAAATTTATGTGAAAATGAAAGTGACTATTGATAGTATAAAAGGTGAGGGTGTTTATTCAAAATGAGTCATTGTGTTACATTAAGGTTAAATTGTTATTTGGCATTGTATTTGTGGTTGACGCCCAGAAATTGTTTGTAATTTAATTAGTGTATGACCTATTTAGCCAAAAGGTATATACACTTCGTATGATTAGTAATCTTTATATGGATTTGCGCGATCAAACGTTTAACTATATTAGGACCGCGAGTTCGAGCTAAGTTGTTTACGCGCGGGCTGCAAGCGTACTGTTAATTCAACTGTTGGCCATGTGCGTCTAACCATTGAAGTACGGCCCGCCTGATAATATTACAAATACGAATGTTTAGATGGATGGTTGTTTGTTTAAAGATATATCCGGAAAAGCTGAACAAATCTCGCTATTATAAAATTTGGCATAGACGTAGAAACCCTTGACAGGTTTTTGCATAGTTATTTTTAAAGAATGAATGTGGATAACATTTAGCTTGGTATAATAGCGCTAATCTAGTAATAATTAAGTTATGAATATGACGTTGTGTTCTCATAGCGGTCGGCGCGACTCCCTCCGCGCGGATTAAAAAAAACATAAGTAGTAGTCTATGTGTTCTTCCAGACTATGTGCTATATGTATGCCAAATTACATCGAGATCTGTTCAGCCGTTCTGGAGATACCATCAAACAAACATCCATCCATCTAAACATTCGCATTTATTAGTAAGGAGGAAGATTATTTTTAAAGGTAATGTCATAATCGCCGCGAACGAATTGCTATTTAGTGTAAAAAGGGCAGTGGCCGTAGACACCATAGATACGTGTTTATTTTTAACAGTGGTAAAGACCGCTTATCATCTTCGCACGAATTGGCCAGGTTCGCCCGGTGAAATACCACGGCCACACAGAATACAGGCGTGAAGTGGAAGCAATTCCGCGTTTCGTCTGATGAGTGTGCGTCCCGGAGGCTTAATTTAGTCCTCTTTCCCTTCCCAGCCTTAATATGAATTATAAGGAAAGGATGGGAAGTGGAAGTGGACTTTCCGGATGAGAGGATGCATGGAAAGGGTAAATATTTTCTTTCTGTGCATCCTCTCCTCCGTCGATTAAAGGTAGGCAACGCATATGCAATAGCGTATGTCTATGGGCAACGTTCACTTCGCTATCACAGCGATTTCAGGTGGCCGCTCGCTCGTTTGCCACCTTATGACATAAAAAAAACGAAAATCATATATTATGTTTAAGATGAAATATTGAAAAGCTTCTGTGTATTAATATATATCACAATCTTTTAAGAATTGTATATTAGTTTGACAATTAACGCATATTATTACTTATTGCGGGTTTCGGAGATCAAAATCTCTGTATAAATAAAATAAACTTATAGTTATACTTGGAATTCTTGACAAAACAGAGGTAAGAATCAGTTTTCAACGGAGATTTTAGTCTCAGTAGCCCACGGATAGATAGATTCATTACTTCAACGATTGTTTTATTACGCAAAAAAATGTAATTGAATTATTAACTTCACTATTGTGAACACGATACTCGAATGACATTTATTCTATGATAAGGTTAACTAAATCTTTTTTAACTGTTTAAACTCTCCTTTCTTGTTATAAAGAAAATGAAACTATTAAATTTAATCTAAAAATAAATTTTATTGCTTATTATTTCTTTCTCGTTAAATCTTGTTTAGAAAATATAAAACTTGCTTATATAGATAAAAACGGTCGCCTGCGACTCCGTCCGCGCGGAATTAACCCTTATGTTCATTTTGTATAGTATACCATACATACAACTTTATATACGATAACTATAAAATAATTTTTAACTTAGTTTTGTGCTTTTCTTCAAAAAGGAAATCTTGCCACAATAAGGATTAAAAAACTTAATTAGTAGCCTATGTGTTCTTAAAGACAATTTTCTAAATCTATGCCAAACTTATGCAGGATCCGTTCAGCCGTTCCAAGTATACGGATTTATAATATAAGTAAGAAGTAAGATTATGCAATAAAACAAAGCTAAGGTTATAAAACATGCAATAAATTAATTATTTAGCAATTAAATATTATATATAAAATTGTCGTGTCACGTTTTAATTACCATTCTCCTCCGAAACGACTCGACCGATGTTTATGAATTTTTATATACATATTCAGTAGGTCTGAGAATCGGTTACTATCTATTATTTTATCCTGCACGGATGGAGTCGCTGGCAACAGATAGTGTAATATAGAAATAACGTCTTTTTAACATTGTCAGAATTGTATCTTTGGATAATTCCTTTTTAAGGACTGGTTTTTTATCTGTTTGCTGTATCTTACCGTGGGTTTCCAGTGCCGAAATACGTGTAAAGAAATATATTGTTATCTCTTCTTTCTCAGAGATAATGAGAGGGATGACAATTTGTTTCTTCACTTGCATATCTATAGTGAAAGCCTACGGTTAATGTACACTCTTTGGTAACGGAATACGTTTAGTGGCGTTTGTTTTTGTTATCTTTTAGAACTGAAAAGTTAATTCATCAGTGCCGCCTGACCTCAATTGTCGAGTACTTTTCATTGTCGCGCTAACCTTATTGACACAAAGTAATTTTTTTATAAATGCAAAAAAGAACGTTTCTTTTGAAACATTTGGTATGACCATTTATGTCATGGTAAATATCTACGGCCAGCTATTTTATGCTCTAGATCAAAGAAGATAAAAACAAATTTTTTTTATAATGTAAAGTCAACAAACAATTTATGCAAGCTGTTTATTGTTAGTTTTATAAATTATAGGCATTCATAAAATGTAATGTAAAATTGCTAATATTTTTTTTTCAGGCGCCAGGGTATTTAATTGAGAGTACAATAAAATAATAATAAATAATAAGATATTTATGTATTTAACATTTAATAAATCCAACACTGTATACCAAGAGAAATAAAATTTATTAATTTACCTCATATTTATTTTTAACTAGTGTTTTCAATTGTTTTCAGGAAACGATCCACCTTTTCAAAGCAATGTTCGCCATAGCCGACAAGCTAAAGTAGTCCAAGAGTATGATCTAATTGACACTTCTCTCTGTAAGTCGTTGTGCTACCGTTTATCTTCCGTCGTATTCCACGCAACATCTCTAAAGTTCTTTCTATGGATCACCTCCGTCAGTTTCATAGTTTCTATATTCATAACGCAATTCATAAGAACAAATGAATACAAAACTATTAGTGTACTTGAAGAAGAAGCAATCCAGAATGTTGGCCTTGATTACAAATATACTGAGGTTTATAAAAAAAAGGAACGACTGTCGAATGAGGTTAAATACATTTTGGAATGGACGCCGCGAGACTACGAACCTCTTAGCCAACTTAGACAGGGCCAAATAGCATTCGTCAAAAACAATTGTTCAAAAATAAACTGTTATGTAACTGATAATAAAGATTTTTTTGGCGGAGACTTAACAAAGTTTGACGTTATAGCATTTAACGGTCGAAATATACTACACACAAAAAAATCCGATCTTCCAAAACACAGATCGCCTCATCAGAAATATATATATTTTAACATGGAGTCTTCTGACAATTTTCCATTGTGTAATCCAGTATTCGATGGTTTTTTCAATTTGACAGCTACATACAAATTAAATTCGGACATTCTGTTCCCTTACATACAAATAAGAGATCGTAGTGGAGAAGTTGTAGGACCTAAAATAGACATGAAGTGGATAGAGAATATGACTCTTGATGAAGACATGTCATTCTTAAGGAATAAAAGTAAAGCAGTCGCTTGGTTTGTATCAAATTGCAATAGTAGAAGTGGAAGAAAAGAATTAGGAAAGAAGATACAAAGTGCCCTTCAAAAGTACGGCTTAACATTAGATATTTATGGAAAATGTGGTACTTTTGAATGTCCTAGGAATAAGAAAAAACAATGCAACGAGATGTTAGAGAAGGATTATTTCTTTTATTTGTCATTTGAGAATTCGTTCGCGGAAGATTATGTGACTGAAAAAGTTTTGACACCTTTTCATCATAATGCTGTACCAATCGTGCTTGGTGGCGCTAATTATTCAAGGTATATCTAAGATCATACTAATATTATAAATGCGAATGTTTAGATGACTGGATGTTTGTTTGAAGGTATCACCAGAACGGCTGAACATATCTTAATGAAATTTGGCATAGATGTAGAACATAGCCTGGAAGAACACATAGGCTACTTATTAGGTTTTATTAATGTTGCGCGGACGGAGTGGTGGGCGGCAGTTAATATACGCATAATTATGAACTACACATATTTTCTCTTTTGATTTTCAACATTTTCAAAACCTCGTCAAATCAAACCGATTCCTTATGTTAAGTTAACCAAAAAAAGTTTTTTTTCTTTTAGGCTTATCCAAATTTAATTGTCACTTTGAAATATAATAGTATATATATTTTTTCAAATCGCGAGCCTTGTTTTTTGTCATCCAGAGAACCTATCTGGAACTCTTTGAATCATGCTTGAGTGTTTTGTTAATTAATTTTTATAATAATTTTGTACACAGATTTCTACCACCAGATACGTATCTGGATGCGAGAATATTGACGCCTGAAGACATAGCCAGTACAGTGGATCGGTTGATGCGTTCACCGGAAGAATATAAAAAATACTTCAAATGGAAATCTTACTACACATACCGTGACCCGTCAGACACGGACAGTGTGTGCGCAGTGTGCGAGTACCTTAATAATGAAAGTCTTATGAAACAACAGACTGTTTATAATAATTTCAGAGCATGGTGGTATCCTAATTATAAAAAGCGTTGCAACTTGTGATATTTTAATCATTATAAGATACTTTTAATTAGTAAATATATATATATATAATTATTTATGTAAGGTTTGTACACAATACAATGTTTGTAATATTATATTATAATAGAAATGCGGTGATATACTGATAAGCTTAACTCTAAAGAGTTCTCTTGCATTTAAGCATGTGTACATATATGTGTAGAAGTAATATAAATATTTACATTCTTATCTGTTCAATTTAATCTTAACCGTAATCAAAAATCAATTGTTTTAAGGATGTAAAAAAAAAGTTGAGAGAGATTTTTAAGGATCATGAATGAAAAATCTAATAATATACCGTTGGTTTCTGAGATCAAAATCCTTGTGTACAACGTATCGTTATCCCTCTCATTATCCTTAACAATATGTTTTATACAGGCATTTTGATCTCGGAAACCAACGATTACATGCATAATTCTTTTCAAATAAATTCTTTAGTTTCATAAATGAAATAGGAGAGGAATAAATAAGCGGTTCTCTTGATGTTAAGGGACTATTACTAAATCAATGAATCGATAATTATTTGATATTTTAAGTGCACTGTGTTCTTCCTGTTTGCTTATCGCTACTTCAGACTACTTTATCTATCGATAACAATTATTTAAAAAGTTTCCATTACTAAAAGCAATTTATATTGTGGCCAGAAATATCGAATTACTAGCTATCGCACGCGATTCCGTCCGCGTAGAATAAAAAAAAAGTGACTTCCAGACTATGTTCTACGTCTATGCAAAATTTCATTAAAATCCGTTGAGCCGTCACGGAGATACCATTAAACAAAAATCCATCCAACCATCCATCCATCCGTCTAAACATTCGCATTTATAATATTAGTAAGAAGTAACCAGAAATGTCAACTGTCGTGAAACTTGTATATAATTATTAATGTTATTTTTTGATATAATATTTTGTTTCTTATATTCGCTTCGAGCTTAATAACGCTTTTTTATGCGAATCTATTTTTTACTTATGAAAGTACAACTATGGAGTTATGAGTTGAGTCACCCTAGAACTACGTTACGTAAATATTGACCTTGACAGAGAAACAGTAGTCAAGCGGTCGCCGCACAATTCACCCGTCTCTGTGCTATAGTCGTGTTGTGGTCATGTTTAATTAATAACGGGTAGTTTTTTCACATAAATCAGTAAAATATATTACTATTAAATGGTTTACATTGTTTTAAATATTATTGAGACTATAGAAGACTGTAATTTGTGTTTTTCAAGACATTTTATCGGTTTTCCAATATCATGATGCGGTGTGTTTTGGGCGGATGCGTTGCGCATGTGCGGAATTACTCGACGAATTTAAAGTGCTCGAAAACCTAATGTTTCCACATTTCACGTAACGACAAACGTTTTTGTTTGGTTTATACAGCGACGATAATTTAACAACAGGTGTGTATGTTATAAAGTTTGCAATTCCATTCTTAAAAATGTTATACATAATTGTGCTGCTGACTGTACTAAAAAGGGTATAATTTTAAAAATCCAAATAAAAAAAACATGTTTTATACAGATTACAAAACTGTGTGTAATATCCATTGTTTTAATTAACTTCTACAGTTATTACTAATAAGATATAGTACAGTAATATAAGGAAAAAGTTACGCCAATGCTACTTCATGCTTCCCCGCACCCCTACCTGCCTATTTAGTTTCTGGTTTCATATCCCTAAGAGCGGATAAACACACACAAAAAGACATTTTTTATTGCTTGATTTCATATTATTTAATTATATTATGAAAATAAACAAATTTAGATCAGCTTTAACTAGTAGTAATAGTACTTAAATAGTGCGTACTATTTGATATGTACATATATCTACACATTGCCTATCTATTACTTTTACTTATATATGCTAAACTAAAAAACCCATTCAGTAATTTGCCCATGGTTACCTATTTTTCCTACATTTGGTTTTTTTCTGGGTAAAATCTTATCTTTACTTAGACCTTTTCTTACTTTAATGTTATTTGTTTCTACAGTTTTTCTTTACTTTTTACAGATACCACTGACCCGGTGAAATCAGATTTTGTGACCAATGTCAGTAAAAATCAATAAGTTTATAAAATGTTTAGACATGACGCGGCAGAAATGTCTTTATTTATTCCACTGCGATTTCGTTTCTCATCGATTTTGATCCAGACAACAACCATAAAAGTATTTCTATTGATAATTTCTATCAGTTTCATAATATCCATATGTGTTGTACAACTTACTAGTAGAGATTACGTATCTATTAGTGAAAGTTCTATACAAGAAGCACTGGATAATGTTGCAAAAGATTTAAGATACGTTGATGTATTTAGAAAAAAGAATCGTCTCCCGAAAAATCTCAAATTCATTCTACTATGGACACCAAAAGAGTTTGCCCCGTTCTACAATCTGGGAGAAGGGCAACGTGCATTCATTAAAAACAACTGTTCCATGTCCAACTGCTACGTTACAGATGATAAATATTTCTTCGGTGATGACGTGACTAAATTCGATGCCATAGCTTTCAACGGTCGAAATATTAGAACTATGTTAAAATATCATATACCAAAAAAACGATCACCTCATCAGAAATATATTTATTTTAACACAGAGTCGTCTGATTATTATCCAGTTTGCAATTCTATGTTTGATGGATTTTTCAATTGGACAGCGACATATAAATTGAATTCAGATATTTTGTTTACGTATATACAGATAAGGAATCGCAATGGTGAAATTGTTGGACCAAAGAAGAATATGGAATGGGTGAAAGATATGTCATTTAAAAATGATTTTTCTATTGTGCAAAATAAAAGTAAAGCAGTTGCCTGGCTTGTGTCGAATTGTAACAGTAGAAATAAAAGAGAGGATGTTGTGACGCAGCTACAGACGTATTTACGACATTATGGATTAACTGTAGATATATATGGAGATTGTGGTTCTTATAAATGCCCAAGTGAAGCTACGAACAGTTGTGCTACTATGTTGGGACAGAAATATTATTTTTATATGTCTTTAGAGAATTCTTTCGCAGAAGATTATGTGACTGAGAAACTTTTAACAGCTCTAAATTATAACATGATACCTATCGTTTACGGCGGTGCAAATTATTCAAGGTACGTTAAATTATTGAAATAAATAAAACTTATTTTAAGCGTATATTGTAATCTATTTTCATCTGTCCATAGGTTTCTACCTCCGAACGCCTATCTGGATATTTTGAAGATGAGTCCTAAGGAATTGGCCGATACCATAGCGCAATTAATGATTTCACCAGATCAGTATGTTAGATATTTCTCATGGAAATCTCAGTATACTTACGTGGACCCATCAAGATCGGACAACGTGTGCGCAGTATGTGCCGCTCTTAATAATAAAACCATGATGGAGCAGAGAATGGTTTACAATAACTTTAGGACCTGGTGGAACCCAGCTTTTAGTGATCGTTGTTAATGTATTTTTATAGATTGTTACCGCGTGTTATATGTGTTTAGATAAGATAGTTTTTGTGATGTATCTACGAATGTTACTATAATCCAAAGATAGAAATAATTACGTGTTATGTTTTATAAATATAACTGTTGTTAATTGCTACGTAAGAGTATTTGTCGTTCTTTATTAAGTATTCAAAAAGTTTATATATTGTGTGTTACCTCTGCATAACTTTAAATTTTATTTTCCACTGCCGTCCAGAATCTATAGAGTGGTGCTAAAATAAATTAATATGTAGAGGAATTGACTGTTTTTATTTTTAATGTAAAGATCTGATTATTAAAAAAATGTGATCGTAACTTCAGAATATTTATTCGATGTATGTTCTAATTAAGGTACATTCAGATTTTTTATAGTATAAGGTGGCAAATGAGTGAGCCGCCATCTAAATTCGCCGAAATGGTGAAGCGACGCTGCCCATAGACATCCACAAATGCGTTGATTACCTTTATTCAATGAACGAGGAGACGAACAGAAAGAGAATTCTAACAGAACAGAGAGAGATTCCTATTTGTCCCCTAAATTATAACAGCTCACTAACGCCCCCCGTCAACGTTAAAAAATGTCACAAGATCCTCTTTGTACTGTACTCGTTATGTCACTTTCTTTTAATTTCATTTTCTATGTCTAAGTAGGTTTTATATATATACTGAAAAAAACAAACCGCGATAGCAGCGCCTCTCTCACCGGTTCAGATACCTTGTTTGACCTTTGACTATAATCTCAACTGTCAAATTAAATTTCAAATATCAAAATATTTATTTATAACAAAATACAGATATTGAATATAATTGTGACTTGATAATTATAGCTTGTTGCAATATCCACAAGAGTTAAAATACGATATTAAACAATTTTGTTGTAAAATGCAAAATCGAAAGAGATGGAAACAACAATATGAGGATTTTTGTAAATAACATAACGCGAATATTAACTCTATCTTGTAAGTGTATGTAGCAAAAAAGCTAGAAAAGATAGCTTGGGATTCACTTTTTTTTAGATGAATAGCCAAAGTTTATACAACTTTGGTTCACACTCGTAGTTCTTTTTGATCCCTATATTTTTTCACGAACAGTCACTTCTATATAGATATTTCGTTGTAAAACATTTTTAGCATTATAATTTGATGTTTTATATTTATTTTCAGGTACCAGTAAATTATATTAAACAGTTTAACACATGTCTTTATCTAAGACAATTCAAAAAACCTCGATTTTAAACAAAAAGACTACTCTCAAAGTCTTTCTATATACTATCTCGGCTTGTCTTATCGTTTTCATATGTCTAATACAATTATCAAGAAATAGTTACATATTAATTACAGAAAACTTTGTAAAGGAGGCTTTTGATGATGTTGCAGATTTGAAATATATCGATGTTTATAATAAAAGAGATTTTTTGTCTAAAGATCTAAAATTCATTTTAATGTGGAGGTACTGTAAAAATCACGATCCATTCATTCAACTGGGAGAGGGTCAACGAGCCTTTATCAAAAACAACTGTTCCGCAGTCAACTGTTACGTCACTTATGATAAGTACTTTTTGGGTGGTGATGTAACAAAATTCGACGCTATAGCATTCAATGGTGTTTTTATAAATGCATTATCAAAATATAAGTTTCCGAAAGTACGATCACCTCATCAGAAATACATTTATTTTAACCTTGAGTCTGCTGACAATTATCCAGTTTGTAGCAGTGTATTTGATGGGTTTTTCAACTGGACAGCTACGTATAAATTGAATTCAGATATTTTGTTCGCATATGTACAGATAAGGAATCGCAGTGGAGCAATTGTTGGACCAAAGAAGAATATGGAATGGGTAAAAAATATGTCACTTCAAAATGATTCTTTTATAGTACACAATAAGAGTAAAGCAGTTGCCTGGCTTGTGTCTAATTGTAACGGCAGAAGTGGAAGGGACGAAATTGTCAGGCATCTACAAAATTATTTACAACGATATAAACTAACCGTAGATATATACGGATATTGTGGTCCCTACAAATGTCCTAGAGAACTCATGAATAGCTGTCTCAATATGTTAGGGAGGAAATATTACTTTTATTTGTCTTTAGAGAATTCATTCGCAGAAGATTATGTGACTGAAAAACTGCTATCAGCTCTAAATCATAATATGATACCTATTGTGTACGGTGGAGCAGATTATTCAAGGTTACCATTTGTTTTAAATTATTAGTAATCTGTTCTATCAAGTTGGATTATTACGAGTGTTTAGAATCGACGCAGAATTTCTTATATAGAAAAATACTGTTTTTTTTTAATTCAAACTCAAAATTAACATCACGCTGGATATGATTAACGTAACTCATGTGTTTTCCCCCTTTTGCGCAGGTTTTTACCTCCGAACACGTACTTGGATGCTTTGCAAATGAGACGACAAGAATTGGGTGACACCATAGCGCAGTTGATGACTTCACCACAGCAGTATAACCAGTATTTCTGGTGGAAATCTCATTACACATACGAACACCCGCGGACTATGGACACAGTGTGTGCAGTGTGTGCCGCGCTTAATAATAAAACTATGATGGAGGCAAAAACGGTTTACGATGATTTTAGGATCTGGTGGAATCCCAGTTATAGGATACGGTGTAAATCTCCGTAGATCTGCTATTGTATTTGTGTTCCGTTTAGTCTGTCGTGGCAATTATTATACATTATAACTTTTTTGAGTAACTTTGCAAAGAGACTCAGGAGAATTGTGATATTGTTATTTTACGTATGTTACGACAATGGGGTCTGATCGTTTGATAATATTTTTGTAATGTTACTGGAGCTGGATGAGAGTGGGCGAGGATCGTGTTCAGTGGCGTGCCATGGGAAAGACCTATGTCCAGCAGTGGACTAGTATAGGATGATGATGATGAATGTTACTATGTCACCTGTGTTACGTAACGTGAAAATTGATAATTGAAATAAAAACTTTTTAAATATAATTAATTTATTCTGTCTTAATCTGATTCACTCGAGCATTGATAACAATTGATTCTTACAAAGTATACTGATCGGCTGCCCTAAGCGAGCGCTATATGAAGGGTTCCTTGTGTTGTGGAAGAACCTGATGAGTTGCAACATTCTCTTATATCAATCCCAATTTAACAGTGTTAGAGCCCGCTTTAACATCTTCGAAAGAATTGGCCCGGCTCGCCCGGTGAAATACCACGACCACACAGAAGAACAGGCGTCAAGTGGAAGCAATTCCGCGTTTCGTCTGATGAGTGTGCGTCCATGAGGCCTTATTTAGTCCTCTTTTCCTTCTCACCCTTTTTCTTTTAAGGAAAGGATGGGAAGTGGAAGTGTACTTTCCGGATGAAAGGATGCATGGAAAGGGGAAATATTTTCTTTCTGTGCATCCTCTCCTCCGTCGATTAAAGGTAGGCAACGTTTATGCAATTGCGTAAGTCTATGGGTAACGGTCACTTCGCTATTTCAGCGATTTCAGGTGGCCGCTCGCTCGTTTTCCTCCTAATGATATTAAAAAACCCCAAAAGTTTGCTTTGCCCTACTATTATAAAGATATTGAGGGGATGTTATGACGTAGTTCGGTACAATGTAGCGCCAGTAAAGTCTTTTTTAAACAGGAAACATAAAAAAATGAAAACATCGATTTGTGCGATTAATGCATTCGATTCACAAATTTGAAGTCTATATCGATTCATTCAATGTAATCGATGTTTTTAAGCAGGTCACTTCACTATGATGCTAAAACTGATAGACGTCAAACACTTGTAATATCGGGCGATTATTTCTTATATGAAGTTAGTCCGTGCAATAAAAAAGTGGTTAAAGATAATCCTTGGGTTTCACTTTTTAGATGAAACATAGAAGTTACTACAACATAGGTACAGACTCATACTTTTTTTGTTCTATTCGTCAATTCTGCATGAACTGTCACTTACAAAGATATTTCATAGTAAAGTATTTACATAATATTTATTTTCAGGTACTAACAGAATATAATCATTAAGCACAACACATGTATTTATTTAAGCTATCACGATTTTGTAGGACATCGATTATAAACAAAACGACCGCCTTCAACATCTTTCTATTTATAATATCCCTTTGTTTCATCATCTTTATATGCCTTATTCAACTAATAAGGAGAGACTACGCGTCCGTCAGTGAACGTACCAGACAAGAGGCACTGGACAATGTTGCGAAATATCTAAAACGTATTTATGAATTGAGAAAAAAGTATCTGCTCAGAAAAGATCTTAAATTTATTTTATTATGGACAGCAAAAGATATAGCACCGTTCTATTATTTCGGTGAAGGACAACATGTATTCATTAAAAATAAATGTTCGATGATGAACTGCTTTGTTACTGATGATAAGAACTTCTTCGGTGGTGATTTAAAAAAATTCGATGCCATAGCATTTAATGGTAGAAATATCAGCACTCTATCGAAATATAAGCTTCCGAAAGTACGATCACCACATCAGAAATACATTTATTTCAACGTTGAGTCGTCTGATAATTATCCAGTTTGCAGCAGTATGTTTGAAGGGTTTTTCAACTGGACAGCGACGTATAAATTCAATTCTGATATATTGTTTACTTATGTACAGATAAGAAATCGCAGTAATGAAATTGTTGGACCAAAGAAGAACATGGAATGGGTGAAAGATATGTCATTTAGAAATGATTTTTCTATAGTGCAAAATAAGACTAGAGCAGTTGTTTGGCTTGTGTCCAATTGTTACAGCAGAAGTGGAAGGGAGGAAATTGTTTGGCACCTCCAAAAGTATTTGAGACAATATAAATTAAAATTAGATATATATGGATTTTGTGGTCCCTACAAATGTCCTAGAGATTTTATGGATACCTGTCTCGACATGTTAGGGAAAAATTATTACTTTTATTTGGCTTTAGAGAATTCATTCGCAGAAGATTATGTGACTGAAAAAATTCTATCAGCTCTAAATCATAATATGGTACCTATTGTGTACGGCGGAGCAGATTATTCAAGGTTAACATTTATTCTAAACTAGCTGTCACCCGCGACTCCGTCCGCGGGGATATATAAAAAAACTTAAGTAGTGTAGCCTGTGTGTTCTTTCAGACAATGTTCTATATGTACGCCAAATTTAATCGAGATCCATTCAGCCGTTCTAGAGATATCTTTAAACACCCATCCATCCATCTACATCACATCCATCTAAACATTCAGCAGCCAATAAAAAGCAGCTCTTCAAGACATAAATTCGAAAAAAAAAAGAATAAATAGTATCCTATGTCCGTCTTCTGGCTCTAAGCTACCTCCACATCAATTTTCCACCATATAGGTAAAGCCATTCTTGAGTTATAAATAGTGTAACTAACACGACTTTCTTTTAATTTTTATTTATTATAACATATTGAATATGACGAGCTATCTGTCAGAGCCGAATTAATAGGATGTAGACAAATTTATTAATTCCGAGATCAAAATCCATGTATAATCATCATCTATATACATATACTATACGTATCCACTAAGGGTCTTGGAGCCCCTTAGGGGTGATTAAGTCATAGTCAACCACGCTGGCCAAGTGAGAATTGGTTGACTTCACACATATCTTTGTATTTCTTTCTAGGTATGTTTAGGTTGCATCACGGTGTTTGCCTTCACCGTGAAAACGTGATGATGATACATTATATGAAGGGATTTTGTTCTGAGCTATAGAAAAGTTTTATCTTATAAAAAAATCGTGATAAATCAACCTTTAAATGAGATGAATAACATTTTTATTTTTTCGCAGGTTTTTACCTCCAAATACTTACTTGGATGCTCTGCAAATGAGGCCTAAAGAGTTAGCTGCAACCATAGCGCAATTGATGACTTCACCAGAGCAGTATAGTCAGTATTTTTGGTGGAAATCTCAGTACACATACGCATACCCACAGACTATGGACAACGTGTGTGCAGTGTGTGCCGCGCTTAATAATAAAACTATGATGCAGAAAAGAACAGTTTACGATGATTTTAGGATCTGGTGGAATCCTAGTTATAGAATACGATGTAAATATCCGTAAATTTGGTGTTATATTTGTCGTGCCTATGTTATATCTTGATTTTTTGCAAAGAGAATGAGTGAGATGCTTATATTTTTCTCATACTGGGATTACAACAACGGAGACTGAACGTAATGTAACGATGTCACTTGTATTTTTTTTAATTTAAGGATATAATAACTTAGTGAACGTGAATAAAGTAATTTTAAATATTTAACTGTTTGATACCAATAGCCTTTAAGAACTTGGTAGGTAAATAAAAATAATTTTATGTTAAACATAACATGATTGAAATAAACTTTTATTAAAAACTTACTAGTACTGCTAAATTTTTAGGTAATTTTATTACGTTATATCCAAATCCATAGTGGTTTAGTTCAATACAAAATTATTGATTTGCCTACACCAGTAACGCAAATCCAAGTTTATGTTTCATGGGAAGAAATTAAACAAACAATGCGTTGTCAACAATTATATTTAGTCAAAGTAAAATTGTATTTTTTTGTAAACAAGCAATAACCCTCGATTCCATTCGCTATGAATTAAAAAAAAACATAAGTAGCCTATGTTTTCAAACTATATTCTATGTGTATGCTAAATTTCATCGAGATCTGTTCAGTCGTTCTGGAGACACCTTCAAACAAACATTTTGTCTACTGCCCACTTTGAGAAAAAATATTTTTTTAGCGCCCCCATATTTACCAACCACTATAACTTCAAATTCAATTAATTAATTATTGTGACCTATATATGTATATTAACGGAGAATTCTAAACGAAACTTACTATAACCCGCAACTTGAGACCTGCAGCGCCCACAAGGGCGTTTTCGTCCACTTTGGGAAAGACTGATCTAAACATTTCCGCATTTATAATATTAGTAAGAAGTAAGATTGCAGTGCAGTTAACACATATTAGCGATGGCTTGATCTTATTGTCAATCAGCGATGTACTATACATTTCTAAGATATATTAATTACTCATTGTTTTGCAATCTATAGCGTGTAGTATTCGATCGAGTGAACAATAGTCATTGTTACCTCTGGAAGTTCAACACACTTATAACTTGTGTCACCATTGTTTCGACGGTCAAACGGCACTGGTATTTTTAAACCGTTATATTTAACTTTGTTTATTATTATCAAATCTGATAATTTAAATTATACATTTTATGTTGATTGATTTTTTTGATTTTCTAAACGATGTTTGATTGAAACGTAAAGTCATCAGATTATTTAATTTACATTTGGATATAAAGTAAAGGAATGAGATGCAGACGAAGTGAATTTTATTTAAGTGTATTATTAAAAGAGCGTCGGTGGCTCAGGGGTCAAGCACTCGACTTGCAATCTGCAGGTCCTCGGCTCGAATCCCGCCATGTACCAATGTGTTTTTCGATTTCCGATTTACATATGTACATTTATCCGATGTTCTGAAGGTGAAGGAAAACATCGTGATGCAACCTGTACACATATCTGAAAAGAAATTCAAAGATATGTGTGAAGTCAACCAACCCGCACCTGGCCAGCGTGGTTGACTATGGCCTAATCACCCTTATCTTAGGGTAGGCTCCGAGCCCCTCGGTGGGGACGTATAGTGAGCTGATGATGATGTATTATTAAAAACGCCCTAAGTAAAGATTCACCGCAAGTGTCTTAGAAACCCACGGTCAATTCAATGCAACCGTGAATTTTCAGAAACAATGATTATCGCTATCTCTGTTTTTAACCAATAGACTGACAAGGATGACAATATTCTTATGTCATAAATGTTACGTAAAATCTACTAGACTACGTTCTAAAAGTACATTAATAAAAACAAAACTAGCATAGTAACCGTATCAAAGTAAATGAGTTATCGGAAACAGGAAACAAGTTTGCTGAGAGAACTGGAGTAAGTAAAGACAACATTAAAACTACAACAAAAGCCACTCCGCTCGTTGGGACGTTAACGAAAAAAGTTGG
Organism: Papilio xuthus; assembly: GCF_000836235.2. Taxonomy (NCBI): domain Eukaryota; kingdom Metazoa; phylum Arthropoda; class Insecta; order Lepidoptera; family Papilionidae; genus Papilio; species Papilio xuthus. Next base: position 1,969,277 of record NW_013531700.1, read on the forward strand.
TTAAAGTTAATTAGAAAAGTTTGCTGGGATCCCCTTCGTGGTGGCGTTATATAATATACGTGAACTGAATTACATGATTCGACTGTTCCATTGATATTGTACAAAGATATTGTCATCTCTCTCATTCTCTTTGCGAAAAATAGAGACTAATAGTTGGAACGTAAGTGTTACACGGCTGTAAACAAGTAAACATCACGATTATGATGAGTTTTGAGGATCTTTGAATAGAAAAAGAAACCGTCTACCGGTACATTAGTATGGATAGGGCAAAAGGATTCATTGATCATATTGCGTCAAAATGAGAATGGAGTGTTGTTCAGTGGGTCTAGCATGAATATTTGTGACGTCATCGTCAATAGTGCCAAAACTAGCTGTCGCTCGCAGATCCGTCCACTATGTTTAAAAACTTAGTAGCCTACGTGTTCTTCTAGACTATGTTCTACATCTGGGCCAAATTGTATCATGTTCTGGAGATGTCTTTTAACAAACATCTATCCATACAGTCAAATTTTAGTATTCATCATATTAGTAAGATTAGTATGAGATTTTTGGTATACTTTACGCCCCATAGGAATATGGGGGAGGGGGGTGTCTGTAAGATTTTTAATACAAATTTTGCCGATGACGATACTACGGCGATTGTCACAAACATTCATGCCAGGCTGCTATTCAGCTAAACACTAATGCTTCTTGAGACACTAATGTTTTTTTTTGGCGGAAAAATAATTTTATATTTATCGATGTCTTAGCAGCGATGAAGCACTTACTTGTGTTATGTCAGTAGCATTTTTCGATAAAAGTCTCGTAGTGGGGGCATCAGAGGTGGGGTATCGCTCCGCAATGTCATTACTGGCCCCGGAGCGCATAAGCGACATTCAATGATGTCAGAATAATGGTAAACAGAATTTATAAATATTTAACAGCAGTAAAAATTTATTCTTGAAAGCTTAAAAAAGACCAAATTTCATAGTGCAAAAAAAATCACTTAAAAATGTTTTTTTTTGTGCTAAACTTGTGTCTGATATCATCAGTATATCCTACCAAAGTTTGATTAAAATCATACACAGACATAAGGTAGAAGATTAACCTTGGGTTTTTGAGACCTAATCAAAATACATATTGTTATCTCTGTTTTCTTAAAGATAATGACAGGGATGACGATATGTTTTATACAGAGATTTTGGTCTCAGACACCAACGGTAAGAAGCGACGAAGACATTATTAGTAGAAAGTTATAAGAATACCTAGACGTACTAGAGTATCTCAAATATATTAAACAAAAGAATCAATCGTTTCGTAACTCCGCGTACACCGCGATAGTCAATACAAAGAGCCCTCTAAGTAGATTTGTGGGCCCACAAACGACGCGCCCGGCCCGCTGTGTCGCTCTCATTCAATTACCTCCAGTCGAGCTTTAACCGCACCACTCATGTACACTCGCGTACAATTAACAAAGAAAAAGAACCATACAGCTATTTTATCACACTTTTAAAAGCGAATACCAAGAAATCCGCACTGGTTCGCAGTTGTTGACCTAGTCATCCACATAAGGGTAGGCTCGCGTGCCCCACAGCGTTTATAGGCTTAGCTTAACTAGTCGAAATATGCAGCTAAATATTGAGTCAGTTTAATTATAAATCAATACCAGAATAGTACCTCTTTGGTAGCATTTAAACTTGTTAGTTACAAAGGAGGTCGGATATATCATACTTCATTGATCGTTTTGATCCTGAAGCCGCCTAAAATTAGTCTATGAAAGTGTTACCTCACTAATCTAATAGCATTAGAAAATTAATATCAACATTGGTTTTATTGATACTAACTATTGATTTGTTAGGTAATTAAATTATTCAAACTTTCGTGAGACATTATATTATACTAAACTGATATATAAACACGGCTAAACATACGACGTATATACGTGAGTGTTTAGCCGTGTTTATATACTTGTTAGGTAATGTTTACGAATTTACATAACAATTTGTGTATAATGCAAAAAATATTCTCAAGAAGATAAAATGCATGTGGCTGTACTACAATACAGTGAGGTAGAAATCTGAGATACTTGCATGCATCGTGTTCTTATCGCTATGATAGATGGCGCTTTATATCGTCATAGTATCAGAGTATAGGAGATGATGTTCTACACATGAAAGTAATAAAGTAGACTAAAATTATACTGATGTTTAGAATTTAAATACAACGTTTAATATTCAAACGACAGTATTTTTTCAATAATATCAGTATTGAAAGTTTTATTAAATAAAATGCAGTGCAAAATACAAAAGCAATAAGGCTTAATGTTAAAACTTGTATTTATTTTCAACACGGCACATATCTTTGGCCATTGGCGATTCCAATCAGCCGTGAAGATTTTTACGGCCGTACTAATTGAGCGAGATGCCAACACCGGAAGCTATAAAAGTTATTAATTGGTTTCCCGACAACCCTGGTGGCGGAAGTTGTAAATACATGCCGCTACTATTTCCGGTCAATCGACACGCATCGCTCCAACCTTTTTGGAGGAAATGGAGAGATTGATGTTCCGTTGTGTACGCTGAAAGCGGTGTATTACATGAAATATACCACTGTATTGATTTTGAACGTTACTTCTAGAAGTTAAATAATACAAAAGGTATATGATATGACACAAAAACGAGTTTTCATAGTTTTGAAAAATCCTACTATTTTTTAATAATAGCTGTCGCCCGCGACTCCATCCACGCAGAATTAAAAAAATAATAATTAGTAGCTTACGAGGTCTTTGTGTCTATGTTCTACGTCTATGTCAAATTTCACGGAGATCCATGCAGCCGTTCCGGAGATACCTTCAAACGAACATCCATCCAAACATTCGCATTGTAAGCAATAGTAGTAAGATTTATTTACTCCTCCACTTTTATTTTATTCGCAATACAAAAAAGATATTGAATATTTTATAAAAATAACAAGCTTATCAACAAGACCGAACCACACAAGAAAAAATCAATCACAAGTAATTACAGTAAATACCCTTCATTCATTGAGAGTATGTCGTTGTAAAAAGCAAACTCACTAATTCGTTAAAAGCTTTTCATTGTTCCGGATATCCGTGATCTTCTCAATTAGGTGATTAAGTTTCGTTTAGTTAAGAGTGATCGATAGCTATTTGTGGCTACGCGGTCGATACACTAAGTTAACAAGACTTAAAAGTCGATTGCATATTTTAAATGACGGATCATCCGGAATCTCAAGTCTCATACGGAATTAAAATAAATAGAATTACTGTTAACTTGCTTTGATTATTGTATCAATAAGGTCGGTTATCTCTGTTACACTGCATTTTTACTGAAAATTAGCATCGTCTTTAAATAAAAAAAAATCCGTTCGTGGTAATATCCACTACCGCTGAAGAGAACCTTACTTATATACTTTCATTATCATTTATGCAACAAGAATCAATATCTTCTTGAACAAATTGTTGATTAGTTAAACTATGTATGGAAATACGTAATGTATGAAATATTTAATAAAAAAAATGGCGTATAATCAAAGCAAGTTATTTAAATCGTACGCCCGTCGAAAGCACGCTCCCTAAATGTGTTCGTTGGAACGTAAGCGCGCGCAAAAATCTAATTTCCTGGCCTGTACGAGTAGAAGGCGTAGGCGAACTGATAACACGGATTCCCTTCGCCGCGCTTGCACACACGTGTTTATATCTGAACGATCATACGCCCAACATTCTTATCTATTTTACATACCCATTGCTTTTTAAATTAAACGTTTTTTTTATAAATTAAGGAAGCAAAGACGGGCAACAGCGTATTGTTTATCGCAATGCAAGATAAACTACAGATTGCGGATCTTTGCGTAAGTGCGGTCATTACGTACGACAGAAATAAAACAACTAGGTACACAGTTGTTACTAAAGACACGATTCCCTAACCATAAAGGAAATAAACTCTAAATCTATACTAATGTTATTTATAAAGCGAAAGAGTTTGTTTAAACGCGCTAACCTCAGGTAGTTCATTTATAGAGAAAGGTTTTAGGCTATATAACATTACACTGCGACCAATAGACTCGAAGCGTCAGTGAGTACTAATTATGTTTTTATAATACCCCGCAGACAGAGTCACGGGCGACAGCTAGTACTATATATTAGATAAATTAAAATAAAACATACCTCCTCTATTATACGACGACAAGATCTGAAATAAATCAAAGTGAATGTTAAAGAATTATTTATAAGTCGAATAATTCATGTACTAAATGAGATTGAATACAAACCACCAAAACCCTTAAGATAGGCCTAACTTTTTAAGGAAGAGCGTCGCGTGCTTGACTTGAAAGCGAGACAAGTGCCCAGTAATGGATATCTATTAGCCCCAGTCACTGCAGCTTAACTCAGGGTTGCCACTGCGTAACCGGAGTTTACAGTTTTAAATATCTTATAACAAAACTAAATATGGCTTATCTTACTTAGGGATAATGCAGTGGTGTAGTAATTGATTAATTCATATCAAACACGCGAAAACACAAATCGTTACTGTACAAAGCCTTAAAAAATTGCTGACGCATATGCCGTATTATCCAAAGATCTTTTAATACCTTTATTATATTCATAATAGTTGACATTTGAAACTCCGTAGTAATTTTGAAATGTTTTTTTAAACTTCTATAGTTGCCAACCCTAAAACGGTACCCCATCCATTACGGTGATTTCCGACACGCAGCCTGACGCAGCTCCATGGCCACTCTTACACAGATCAAAGAATCTCTTTTATATTTCAGTGGTCTTTAAAAGCCAGGTAAATATTGTCACGCTTTCTGTAACGTGACGAAAAAAAGTTTTAACCAAGTTGACGCGGAGGACCTATGGAGGACTTGTGAATGCCTCATCATCGGTGATTGTCGTTGGTTTTTAAAATTTTAGTAAAATTGTAAACGCGAAAATTTCTAAGGTTATTTGTTACTACTTAACTTCATATTAGCTGAATGAGTCTGGATAAAAGGAACAAAGGTACATAACAGTTAGCCAGGCTACTAACTTTATTACTATCACGGCAACACGTCGTCGTGAAGATATAAACATATCGAGTTCATTCAATGTGTTATGTAATAGTAAATTTATATTCTATAGTTTATATTGGTCACAACACCAAGGAAGTTGATAGTCGTCTACTGCACAGTACACTTGCAATATTATTGGTGAGAGGGGGGCATAGGGGAGACGGGGAGGGGGATTGCGATGAAGAGTTCGTACTCGATGCTCATTTCTCAGGTTCGACTCCCAGTATTGATATTGCTGGATATTACGAGCCGAAAGCTGGCGGAGTTATGTAGAGTTATTGAATTTTAGAATGTCCGGTATTAATTTTTTTCGCTTAGTTTATTGAAACAAAAAAAATATAAGCTACGTTCACCTCTCGTTATACACTATAATTATTGTTACCACAGAGTATGAATAGTTGTAGACAGTAAATATTTTCGGTTACGAACATTTAATTGACTCGCAGTAGAAAGTTCGAACAGGTGATGATGCTATATCTCGGAAGATGATGTTAGAAATATAGTTTAATACTCTAAAATTAATTTTGTTATGTTGACTCTAGTTTATTCAATGCCCGGTCTACCAGATTGCTAGGTGTACGTTATCAGAGGGTAATATTTGTTTAATCTGCAGGCGAGCGGCGACACCCGCCGTTGACTATTGCTGCGACATAATCTCAGCTATATTTAACATCTACCGCAAATCGCTATCACTCTACTATATTAAAATACACCACTTTAAAATTTCATCCATTTTGAGAAAAAAAATACTGTTCAATTCTTACGTAGGTATAAACGTAATTTCTTAAATTCTAATTTTTAAAAGCGAGAAGAATCGATTGACTACCGAAACAAATAGGTAACTAATTAGCTTTGATTTAAGTAGAAAGGTGAGTAAGAAATTGAAAATTGATTTATTTTTCTATAATTGAAAATTTTTTAATTATTTCCCTTTTTTAAATAGTACTTAAAATATAGAGATGCAGAAATTTGAGCAGGCGCCCGTGGGAAATTATGAGTAATTCAGCTTCAAGGGTCGTTGCCCTGTCGGGTAATTTTTACATGACTTTTATCAAAAGTGTTAATAAATATTTTATCTAACTATATTCCGATTTAAATTATAAAACTTACATCAACATTTTCTGTATATAGCAATATTTGAGACAATTTTAATAAAACTGCACTTTGAAAGTTAATTTTAAAATATTGGTTTCGTGGATAACAAGAAAATAACAAACGTAAGGCCCTTTCGTTACGGGGTTTCGGATGGTAGAGGGTAATTCGATACAAGGGTTAGGGGAACGATTTGTTGCAATCGGAGGCGCCGAGTAATGTTCCCTTATCGTAAACTGAACGGGAAACGGGAAGCCGTTTTTCCTCTGCCGATAGTTGATCGTAAGTAAAGGCGCTGCGTTCCTACAGGCATATCTGGTTTAAGTTTTAAGCATAATATTTTTTTGGTTAATACATGTTTTTAATTTGTGGAAACTCGTGATGAAATTAAAAAAAAGTGGTAAAAAATGTTCAGATTCAAAAATCATGCGATTTTACTTGTGTTTGACAAAAAAATAAAAATTGCCGAAACCCGGGATCGAACCAGGGACCTTTAGATCTTCAGTCTAACGCTCTCCCAACTGAGCTATTTCGGCTACAACAATTGTGAACAATTTTAAGTATACTTAACAAACCCTTCTGATAAACTAGCGCTATCCCAAGATAATTTTAAATATTGTTAAAATAGACAAGAGAAATTTTTAATATAATATGTCTATTTAGTATATATTTTATGTTGGACTTGAAAGATATGTATAGAATAAATAAAAAATTTCTTCATAGCTATTTTCATATGAAAATCTTTTGCAAATTCACGAGTCGGGTAAGATGAATGTTGGTCAATTAGTTTGCAGACCCTGCTGTATCTCATCTTGAATTTTTTACGGTAACCTTTATAATGTTTTGGTACGAAAAGCGTACCATAAAAGTGAATTATGAAAATTACATAATCTTACGATTTTTACAGAATTTCATCAAATTTTAAGTGACTACTAGCTTGGGAATCAAGTCATGCTATTTGATAAAATACAGTTTTGTTTTTTATAAAGGTATTTTTATTATATATATAATGAAAACCTACGGCAACACCTACTTAAAAAATCATGCGGCTCTCCGGTCGTGTTACTGGCCATCTCTGAAAATAAATGAGGGCAGGTCAAACTTTTCGTATTCCTTATGAAAATAAATCTTCAGAAAGTTTGGCGTAATATCGCTAACCGTAATCAAAGTCAATATAAATTTCATAATTACAGCGATCCAATTAAAATATTAAGTAAACTCTGACGAGCGAAGCTGTTCAGAATTCACCTCCGGCGCAAATTATGCAAACTGTTCGCCGCAATATTCTCGTTTTCGACAATATATTTGCATTTGGAATAGAGTTGTAACGGAATAAATAGCCGTCGCGGCACGTCCGCTCGCTTCGCACTCCACTCACGAACTGATTTGAATTGAGAATTTGTTCGCTCAAATGATATGGCTTGTTAGTTTTTATCTTTTAATTTTAATTAACAAATTAATTGACAAACTCTGATTAAGCTGCTATACGGAAAAAAGAAGGAAATTTCATTAACCAATAAGTAAAAATAAAAAAAATAATTGCTTTAGTTAATTGTTATTTTAAATTATGTAAATGTTTCACAATAAGCGATGCGAAATCTTAAACGAAGTTGAGATTTTCCCTGATTGTTAAAAGCCATTGTATAACAACGTCTTGGAACTGTCAATACATCAAAGATTAAGCAACTTGTTTGAACGTACTTTAGGTACAAAATCCATTTGAGAGTTTAATACGGTTTTTTTAAATACTTAAGTTTTTTTTACTAACGACACTTGCTTCACGAAACAGTTATGAAAAATGATTTTTTGCATTTCCTTAAACTGAAAAATGATCGCTGCGTGAATCAAAATCAATGCTCCTCCACTTTAAAATTTTATAAAATTTTGTATAGACTGATATATAATAACTGAATAAATCAAATTTTGTTACTCGACAAAAAGTGTCTTTCTGGTAAGGTGCATAATCTCTGCCAATCCGCCCAAGGCGCAGCAATTACACGGCAGTGGAACTTTAAACCTGCGCACTTATAGATGTTTTTCGCTTATTTGTACCCCTTTTGTTCTGCGGAATCCGAGTCGAGCTATCTCGGTTACTAATTGGTACTCGTCCCCTTTGAACAGGCTTTGTTAAATTGCTAAGAATTACAAATGTAGCAGGTATTCTGACAAACCTTCTTCATGCGGTCTCAATAAAACGCTTCGAGTGATTTCGCCAGATATAGACCTTTTGTTATCGTTAAGTATTTTGATAATTTATATTAAAACAATTTTAATTAATTAACTCTTCTTTTAAATAGAGTTGTGGTTGTAGCGACTGCATTAATTGGATAAATGTGATTTAAAATCATTAAAACTTAGCAACTTTTTTTTTTATAATATAAGGTGGCAAACGAGCGAGCGGCCCCCAGAAATCACTGAAATAGCGAAGTGACCGTTGCCCATAGACCTACGCAATTGCATGTGCGTTACCTACCTTTAATCGACGGAGGAGAGGATGCACAGAAAGAAAATATTTTCCCTTATAACTATGCGAGTTATTAGCATTTTTGTGAAACTTGAAGTTTAATCACACAAACAAAAAATCTATGTGTTCTTTCACACTATGTGCTACATCTATGTCAATTTTCAGCGAAATCCGTGCAGCCGTTCTGAAAATATCTTCTAACCAATATCTATCCATCCATCTAAACATTCGCATTTATAATATTAGTAAGATAGTAAGATTATTTTATTATTTACATACTATTGATTGGATATATTTATACTCCTTAAATAGGTAAAAGAATAATTTGCGGATTTTATTTTATTAAGTCCAAATTGCTACATAAACCGGCTCGAATTTAACGAGAATAAATGTTGGAAGCTCCGGGTTCAATTTTTCTTCGCATCTCGGTATGTTTCTCTCGGGCAACCAGTTTTAAAAATTGCTTTCATGTTCCACATAAATTTAGATGTTTAAAAATTCTAACTTTAAATAAATTATTTTATAACGTTAAAAAAAACAAATAAAAAGCCTTTTATACGATGAAACTTTTCATTAAAGTTTGCATGTTTGCCAAATTATTTGATAGTGGGGGGTTTTGAATAATATATGTCAAAAACTTAATCTGAATTGTATGTTTAATATTAAAAATTTAGATTGATTGACGTGAAAAATATTTTGCTTACGACTAAACTTTGGTTTGGTCGTAAAATTCTACAAACAAGGTTTGACAAAATGTTTGATCGTTATGGGACCTTAACTTTATAGTATTCGTATCGAGTGATATTAAACTTATCTAGGGGTTTAGAAAAAGTGCATTCGCTATAAAGCGACTCCATAACGAGCTTCAAAAATGATACTTACGTGACTTATCGAAGATTTTTGCCACTTCCATACATTTTTGAATTTCGTTATGGAATCGCTTCGGAGCGAATGCATTTTGTCTAACCAATGTAATGCGATATTTTTATTTTTTTTATCTCATTTCTCTAAAGAGATATTGTTAGAAAATTTATTATTATTAATGCTACGCTTTTCAAGCCACTAACATAAGAGATTTTCTTCATTCTCTTTTATTTCTTTGTTTTGTTGATGTAAAACATGCGCAGAAATAAAAGACAGTATTTTTTTTTCTCTAATAATATTTTATTTTATTACATTCAACAACTTATTTTAAATCTTACTTTTTACTAATATTATAAATGCTAATCTTTGGATGGATGTTAGTTTAAAGGTATTTCCAGAACGGATGAACGGATCTTGATGAAATTTGGCACAGATGATCATAGTCTGGAAGAAAAAATAGGCTAATTAAGTTTTTAGGGTTCCGTATCTCGAAAGGAAGATCCTTTTGTCAAGATCCTTTTTTAATTCCGCGCGGACGGAGTCGCGGGCGACACCTAGATATCGATAGTAAAAGAATTGTTTCCTAAATTCCGATATCGTCTGAATGAAATTGTGTGAAAATAAAAAAAGGACCGTTAAAAATGATCGCAGTGAAATCCAGGATCAGTCTAACAAGGCGGCCGAATGAAAATTGGATTTGTCTCCGATTGGATTTTTATTTACTTAAAGGAAGAAAAATTCTTTCGTTTCGCGAGACGTCGGCGTTATAAATGATTCTCAGATCTTATCCATTCTATTTACTTGATTAGCAGTTTCTTACTCCATGTCTACACTAATTATGTTAAAGAAATTAAGATTTGTTCGTTCGTTGCCCAATTAATGTATATATGGATATTTGATAACATAATTAATAAAAAAAATAAAAATAAAAAATGAAGTTTTATTATATTTACTAGGTCTCCCTGTATTAAAGGAGCCAACGACTTCCTATAAGTTACATTGAGTATGTACAATTTTTAAAAGTTAAGCAATAATTTAATAATCTAAAGAGAACAAACAATAGTGACTAGAAATTATATATAAAAAAGGTAAATTAGTTAAAAATTAATAAATGTTTAAGTGTACCAATGTGCGTGTATGTGTTGGGTTCTCGAACGGGGTGTATGTGTGTGTGGCTGTGTGTGTGTGGCTGTGCGTGTGTGGGTGTGTGTGTGTGTGTTTTTGTGTGTGTTCACGTGATTACATAGAATTGTTAATCATGACATATTAATGATTCACATTCTAGTTATCATTAGTAAATCTAGAGCTGATTTAGATGAAAAGTGTACAGGCAGCCTTTTTTCCTATAGACATAATAAATAAGTCAAAGTTTAATATTTTCTCAACGTACACACCTCATGAATACATTTGCTTAATGCTGCGCGTTGTCGGAGCAAAAATTGAAATTATGCAAGGATGGGGAGGAATTTCTAAGAAATACTTGTTATTTGTGTTGAACTGGATGTATTCAGTTAAAAAATATTTACCGTTGGTTTACGAGACTCTCTATATAAAACATATCGTGATCACTTTCACTATCTTTGACAACACTGCGATAATAATAAATTTTGACCGGAGATTTCGAGCTCAGAAACGCACGGTTAGTGATCGATTAAGAAATGAATTTACTATTTATATTGTGCTTGGATGTGGACATAACTTTATTTTTCACATGTTTTTAAAGACTAATTTAAGAAAAGTATTTGCCATGCTTTTGTTCCGAAATATATCGTAAGTTATAGCAGTAGTGATTCAAAGCAGTGAAAAAAATGTCAGACATATTTTATTCCGTTGCGTGACACGCCCTTACAGCGTTCGTACTTTGACCAATATAAATTGATACTTGTAATAAATAAATATTACGCTAAGTAAAAACGTAAAGATATTAAATTAGCAAGATTAGCAAGACTTCTTTTGAACAACTAGATATTCAATGCATAACCTTTTTTGTGTGTTTTTGGAGCTAACTACAACATAGTCATTTAAGTTACTTTACTTTCCCTAAGTGAAGTGTGATTCAGGTGATCAACGTTCGTTATGATATTGTCTTTTGCTAAAGTTAATATTTCGAAACAATCTCAAAAAATACTTTAGTATTTCGATTTAATATTTATTTTTCTTTTCCTTTCAGAGCCTTCGCAAAAGTCATCAATATAAATGAACAACGAGATAAAAGTTGCGGAGTCAGTGTACATTAGGCGCTGGAGTACAGTCGTCATCAATATCAATGCGCCGGACACTGTCGGAGCGTTATCCCTTATACTAATTTCACACGAGGACATAACACAGAGCAGTAGACAGTGCAGTATTGCTGTTATGCACAACGTTGAGATGGCATTGTTTTGCAACTTAGTATTCTTTTTGCTCCTACTTATTCTAGCTGTTCTACCCTTGTATGAAACTAACATTACACTGAATTAATCTTGTTCTTACTGTTCAGACAGTCGAGATTGCTACAATTCATCTAAATCTTTTGATACTGAATTGTTTTGTTTTTTTTTAATGTCGTACATCAAATAACTGCTGTACTTAGTAAACAATAACTTATTACTCGAAAAATAATGTTAGACACTATTTAGTTGAACTTGCTTGTCTAAAAAAGGCAATACAATAATAGCTGCTTGGATGAAAAAGAGCAAGACCTTTTTTATTATATAATAATTTCTGTTTAATTGTAGGGTTGACACCCACGAGCAGTGACAAAAACAGAAAGAGGATGGCACCTGTAATTTTTCATAGCGTTTCTGTCGCCACCCCTTGTGGACCCAGTATACGACGCCTAATAAAATTGATACTTTAGTAAAATATTAACTTATATTTGTTGCGGATTACAATAATAAATTAAATCTGTAAACTGTAAACTTTTTAATTATATTTTTATTCAATAACTGTCATAAATTTTAAAGAAAAAATAATTGACCGATTTGACCTTGAAATTTAACTCATAGTGTTCATTCTCATATATCATCTAATGTTACTGCATGATTATTGTTTTAAAAATTCAAGCATAAAATACCGAAGTCTTACATTTATCTGTTAGAATAGTTATGAGTACATTCCAATTTCGCAACATCGCAGTGTCCGTTTGCATACGTTTGCGCATGGTGCAACTTACGTGCAAGGTGCTAAGCGATAATTTCCCAAGGGTATGGCGTGCTCCACAAATTATGAACGGAATTATTCAGGCGTAGCTTGTCTTGGTCAATTTAATTTTAAAACACTAAATTTTACACATATATTTGTCGTATGTTGCAAAATGAAATCATTGTGAGTACACCAAACTTTGAATGTTTTTTTGACTGACACAATAACATGATTAAATTATTTTAAAGTTTTTTTTTAATATATTGACTTTCCTGTAGGCACAAGTAAGAATCTCTGTGTATTAACGGCAGCAAACCAAATATATTGTGTAAAGTCAATGCCTTGAGGATTGTATGTTTGTGTTAGCAAACGAACCGTTCCTACGGAAAACGGATAAACAGAGTTATCTCGACATGAGTGAACTCACACACGCCTTTGACGATACTAGTCATTTAGAGTTACTTTAGAAAATTGGCTTTTACGTGTTACAATTTTATTTTGAGCCTTGTGTACTTAATTGTAAATTAGATTCCCTGTTGCATATATTTTTATATTATTCATTTACTTACCAAAATATGGCTAATTATTTAATTATCTAGAAGAGATTTTATGAATAAGCTTCGAAATTATTCAACCGATTTGAACTATTCTTGTACTGTTGGGAAGCTACACTATGCCGGGGTGACATAGAATGTATTTATTACTAGTTTTTTTTTTTTAATTCCGCGTGTACTAAATATCAAGCAACTGCTAGTTGGTTATTAAAGAGATGCAAGAAAGGTTGTTAGTCACCTAATGTTAGTCTTCTCTAATAATAAAAGGCTTCGTGATACGTTGCCTTTTAGTTAAAAAGGGGTATAAGATGAGGAAAACAAGACTATAGAATTGTTTTTTACCGATTTGTTTCGGTTTCCATTGTCATATCTTACGTTGCTAATAAATACGAATGTAATCAAATTATTTATTTTTTATTTTTCATCTTGCAACCTAATTTGTGAATGCAAACGCCGTTTCTGCTTTTACGGCTCATAAGCCGGCACGCAATTTTCAGATTGAATTTTTACGACACCGAACAAAAAGACAGAGTTGTAAACAGATGAATAACCCGGCCCCAAAGCGTGTAATTGCTTGTAGAGTGCCGCGAAAAGGCAAATAAAAACGAACATTTAATTCAATTGGTCCTGTTTTTTGTATTTTTATTATAATTACACGACAAAGAAACATACGGATGAAATATAATTGAAAGGTAAGGGTAGTTTTGGACATTACTAGCTTTGATCCTTTGGCGTGAATAGCGCGCTTTCGTTACAAAGTCAAGTGTCAGAAAGAATAGTGACGGGACATAAACATCGACATTTTAGTAAGGCTAGTGTTGCGCCAGTATAGTCGGATTTTAATTCTAACAGTAGGTACCTTTTTGGACTTTTAACACCTTTTGCATCATAAATTAGAATCAAACAGTGACGTATAAAGAGTATATTTCTCATCTTTGAAGTCATGTGTGTATAGCACGATTATTAGCGACAAGCACTTTCGTATCATCATCGCCAAAATTAGTTTGAAATTTTGGTGAACTTTAAGCCCGATAGGTCTGCACAAATTTTGTCGATGACCATACGATGAAGCTTGTCACAAAAATTCATGCCAGGCGCACTGGTCTTTGTCCTATAGATCGTAATCTTCCGTTTTTTCTGTCGTTACTCACTTTTTAATCATGTCATTATAAACGTATTATTCAGTTTACTTAACTTCTATCTCATTTCCTTAGTATCCAAATCGTCTCATTAGCTTCAAGTAAACACATACACAATTTGTGTTCCAAGATGATATACAACACAATTCTTAACCGACAACCAATTTAAATTGACCCTTTAGAAATTCATATTCGATTTTATTTCAATGTACTAAGAAGGAGTATAATATGAGAGGAGAGTCAACATAAAATGGTAACATTATAAATAACGATGTTGGTGCAAAGCTAGAGCTATTAATCATTTGCCATAAATGTTTCGGTCATTAAGCATTTGTTAAAGCTAATGCTGGTAACATTATTCTAATATAAGCTAATTATTACTAAAAAAAAGTAAAATTGAAGATATTTAGTCGAATTTATCATTAAAACTAATAAATTAGCATTAACTTTATATGTAAAATTCACTTTGAATTCTTCGCAGAGCAGAATTAGTCGTTAGAATCGCAATGTCATTGACCGCATAGAAGTTGCTTTCTTTTCCGTTGAAATTTATGAAAATTAAGCTGTTAATTATTGTATATTACAATCGATTAATACAAAGAAAAAAACTAACTTATTGATTTTGTATTCATTTAATAATTCATTTCAGATACCTTTTTGTAGAAATTCCATATTAAGGAATGAACCAAAGGTTTGGTTGCATAAGAGAAATGTTTAAGATGACAAGTTGCAGATTCTGGATGGCAAATGGCGGACATTTATCTCCCGCCCGTCTTGTGAATCTTCACTGGGTACCGTATGAAAGTCACGGAGTAGAACTGACGTAAGTACTTTATCTTAGCGAATTATTTTCAGCGATGAACCGATGATATTTTTACGTGGTAGGTGATTTATTTTTCATAAGAAATTTAGTAGGTTTATTCTTTCAGCACTTTTATTTTTGTCAATAAAATTCCAAAAACAAACTATCCTGCGCTCTTTTAATCCATTTATATAATAGCTGTCGCCCGCGAATGCGTCTGCGCGGGATTAAGGAATAGATAGTAGATTCTCAGACCTACTGAAAATGCATATAAAATTACATAAAAGTCAAACCGTTTTGGAGGAACATGGTAACTAACAATACCAGAATTTTAATTTTATATAAGACTAGCTATCATTTTGACTCCTTCCTAAAAACTGAATTAGTAGCCTTTGTTTTCTTCCAGACTTCTACATCTGTGCCTACTTTCGGCGAGATCCATTCAGCTTTTCTGGAAGCTAAAATACAAGATACAAGAATTGCTTTTGTCTAAGCTTATTATACATTTCAACGTCTAGGTAATTGAAAAGGTTCACATGTAACACCTTTCAAGATAACTAACACGTTTTCTGAATTCAGAATAAACCGAATGAAATAAACGAAAGGCACGAGTTTCTTTCAATGGTATACATTTTATAAGGATAGCATTTAGGCTCAGATCACGTGTACAGGCAACGTTACATTTTGTGATAAACTTTTACGTAACATGTTTGAAGGAATAAGTTATAAATAGCTCAGTAAATGCGGTATTAGAACCAAACGAAGATGGAACTAAAATATGTTGTACTGATTATATTTTTAGCATTTTTTTTTCTCATGACTAAAACAATTAAGTAAAAGCTAAAGCATCAAAGAAGCTTATTACCATTTAAGCAATATTTTTTTAACCTTAATAAGGTTGAATTTAATACAATTAGTGCTCTAACATTGATTTTACGTAAAAAAATAATGTTAAAAACAATTTTACTCATATTAAATTTGAACCTACCAAGTTCATTATAATGTTAACCCAAGACATTAAACCGACAAGCAATAAGATCTATGTCATTAAGAAGTTGAAAGTAAACTGGAGAAGTCGGTGCATGTATCGAATGTTTACTTTAACAAACGAACCGTTTCCTCGGACTACAAATATACCGTCTCCTACTAAGTTCACTATACTCGCGTACTTACTGACTTCGAGGACAAACTTTGAATCACGTTAAGAGTTTACTCTGAGTCGTATTTCATATTTATTATTTATTTAATCATCAAACTATTTAAAGTTATTAAGAAATGGTAGGTAAAGTGTTGTTAAATTATTATAACAAGCAATAGTTAAAATCACGATACCTATCTGTACCTCTAATCGTGATTTGAGACCAAAATTTCCGTTTAAAAACATATTTTTACCTATGTTTTGTCAAAGATAATGACAGAGATGACACCAAAATCTGAGCAAAACCTATCATAAGTTTTGCTCAGATTTTGGTGTCAGACTAACGTTAAGAAAATTCATAAAATATTACTAATAGAATTAAAACATCGATCATTAAAATCTGTTGACCTTTTTAGGCAATAAGCGCCTACAGAGTTACACACATATAGAGCCAAAAAGTTAAGTATATTATTACATTTTGTTTATATTAACATATCACTTACTATTTATCATTTAATTAATAATATTTCTAATAACCATTTTAACTAAGCTCTTTTTAATATCATCGTATCTGTAAAGATATAGACGTAGATAAATGAATCAAGTAAACGACGTGCGCTTTGCAAAGCGTCTACAATGAGGGACATTGGCGCTCTAGTCACGTGTTCGTGCCGAAGTAACGCCATAGACTTCTATGTAAGACTTACATTGACTATACTCTAGTCTAGACAGCCTTTGGAAAAGAGAACAAGAAACAAAAGAGAGTGAAATTCATTCCATCGTAAAAGAATGTAATGATAGCAAACTATGGACACCACTCGCTTTAATATAACGTTTTTGATGCTATTGAAAACGATACGAAAAAAAACTTTGTCTATGATTGCAATACAGAAATACATTTAACTAATACGGTCGGATAAATCTTAAGTGAAGCCTAACATTGTAGAATAAGTTAAGTATAAGTTTTAGCGCTGGATGTTCTAAAGTTGTTCGTGAATTTGTACGGCACTACTAACGTAGGCGGGCGGGCCGTCGTTGCCAATTTAATATTACTTTCTTGTAGCGAGCCGAAAATGCACTAAATATTTTGTGTTGCATTATATTTACGTACCGAAAATATAAGACTTAACACTTTAAATGCGAACTTTAACAGACAATAAGTTTGAAATAACATAACCTATTTTTATTCGTAAGAGTAGAAGACAAACCAGAGAGAATATTGGAGCAATTATTAATGATCTTAGACATACGCAATACTAGAAGAGCTGCAGATGTGTTTTCTTTTAAGAAAAAGGTACGCTCGCATGTAAAGGACCCTAAGTATACTATATTTCATTAAATACTTGAGTTAAAAGGTACATTTAGCCGTATATAAATCTAACTGTAAAATATAACTTTAATTTGTTAACATATAACCTTTTTTAATGTTATTTAATAACATCGATTATTGTATATAGAGTTTATATAATAAAGAAAACAGGAATAAGATAAAGTTATAAAGGTTTTATCGTTGGAAATACAAAACTTATTCAGAAAATCTGAATGGAAGTGCAAACGTAGCCAGCCGGTCCTCCTTTGCCAATTTCATAATGCCTTGTAAGGCGTCTCATATCCCCTTGTCGGACGTATGGAGAAAATTTGACATTAATAAGATGAAGCAACATCGTATAAATTGTAAAGAACATATCAATTTTCAAAGTAATATTTAGTATTGTTTAATTTTAGTAATGTTACTAAATATATGTAGCAATGTTAAATTAAATTAAAATTCAGGATCTTAGTGAATATTATGGATATCTAAAACAAGAAAAAACTTTAATTAAAAAAGAAATTGTTTAATTACTACGACCTTAAAATTCCTACCAATGTATTTAAAGGGATTTATATCAACACTTATTAATAAAAAATGTGTAGTATATGTTAGAATCTTTTCTAATTCTCTTATTGCGTTAGCACTAACAAGATAAGTTGGTATAAGATAAATTTATTATCTGAAGTATAAGTTGTTTATCCAGTAAACAAGACTGTGGGATCCACGATCGCCGGCGGCGCTCCAGACTCCAGTATATTTGATTATTATTGCCCCTCTTTGCCTGTTGCCTCCGTCATATGTGACCCCTACATAAGTAAATTAATATTTTGGTAATAAAATCATACTAAAAATGTCGAAAGGATATACTTGTTATTTTTTATTATTTAGCATATAACTAGAAATAACACTGTTTCAACGTTACTATTATTATAAAATAGCTGTCGCCCGCGACTTCGTCCGTGCGAAATGAAAAAAAAACTTAATAAATAGCTTCCAAATTATGTTTTATACGTGTACAAAATTTCATCAAAATCCGGGCAGTCGCTCCGGAGATACCTTCAAACAAACATCCATCCATCCAATTAAACTTTCCCATTTATAATATTAGTAAGATGTAAATGTTTGGATGTATGGATGTTGGTTAGAAGGTATATCCAGAACGGCTGCATGGATCTCGCTGTGATTTGGCTAAGATGTAGAACATAGTTTGGAACAACACTTGAATAGTTATGAAACACTAAAACAAAAATGTTGCATTTATTTGGTTTCAGATTTTTTCATATATTGTTGTAAACGTGTTACAAAAGACGCACGGTCAGTTGTCAGAAACTGGACCTTACAAAGTCCATAAAAGCATTTAAAGTTGAAACTAAGTTGTTACAATTGAATATATTCAAAGTGCCATAGGTCACGTACATATTTTACCCTCGACTGGCACATAATGCCCGGTGTAATACAATACTAGGGGCCGGCACTAAACTGCTATAAGTATTGCAAGTAGGTCCGGCATTTGGGCGCCGCGGTACGCATACAAATGCATACTTCATGCACGAAAATATATCATCAATAGGTGAATGGATGTGGTACTTTAACATATCACATTGTTTGTAGAAAAAGTAACGTTGAAATATAAAATAAAATGAAATATAATTAATTCATGAATAAAAAAGTGAGTATTAAATGTAACCAACTCTATTATTTGTCTACTGTTATGTTGTAATACAAGATGGCACCGCGACTCCGTTCGCTGAAATTAAAAAAAAAACGTAATTAGTAGCCTATGTGTCCTTTCAGACTATTTTGCATACATCTATGCCAAATTTGTTCTGGATATACCTTCAAACAAACATCTATCCACCCATCAGTCCATTTAAACATTCGCATTTATAATATTAGTAAGATTAATTAATGATAGTATTATTTGCCGCATCCATTGCTTCTTACGTTCGTGTGACGCGGGGTCTTAACTTAGCTAGTTTATTTGTGCGAGGTGAGGGCCGCTGAAAGTAAGATAGTTCACTTCACTTCGGCGCCGGCTCGTCGGCACGCCGTACACGTATTGGACTTTTTAACTTTACTTTCGTGTGGGTTTTTACTGATTATGTAAGTTTCAATACAGTTTGAGCCTCTAAAGAAGTAAACGACAGTCTCCGTGACTTGCGCGTAAATGACTTTATAAACTTTACCTTCTCGCTTGTAGAAGTTGATATAGAATATTTTTAAAAAGAACCGTACATTATATTATTTTTTAATAGAAAAATTATGTCAAATAAAACAAGATACCATTAACAAATCTATTAAATATGTATAATACATTGTACAATATTGCAGCAGAGCGTAATCGCATGGCATAACCAAAGAGCCAAACACTTATAGAAAAATGTATTAACATGCCTTTTTTAGAATAGCAGTCGCTCGCGACTTTGTTCGCGATGAATTTAATAAAAAATATAGTAATAAATTATGTCATCCGGGGATAGTGTAGCTTCCAAACAATGAAAGCATTTTTCAAATCAGTCCAGTAGTTTCAAAGCCTATTTAATGTAAACAAACAATCAAATCGTAACTCTTTACAATATCACTATAGCTAATGAGATTGATGACTTTTGTGCAGTAGATTCGTCAGTGGAGACTGACCGTTAGAATTTTGTAAACACTTCATTGGCATTTATTTGGTACGGGTACGGCGGTATTGCTTGACATGTATAAATTCCAGGAGCCATGCCATCTCTAGATTGGATATTTATGAGTCCCTGGTTGTGTACACTTCATAAATAAATCCGAGCACAGTACTGGACTAAGGTTATTGCTTTTATAACCGGCTATATCCCAAGAAAAGTGTAATAATGTGATTGCCTCTATTTCTTTTTCACTCCGCTATTTTTCAATTTGGCTTTATACGGACTTGCGTTTTAGGATACATAAATAATATAACTAGAGTAATTGTTTAAAATTTCTATTGTTTTATTCTATTATTAAAAAAGAAGCTGATAGAAAAACTATTGAAACAAATGTCAAACGTAGTTTTTATGTTTTATTTGACAAGGTTTAAGGACAATTTTATTTGACATTTCTTAAATCTTACTAGAACAGAACGACTGAACGGATGCCAAGGAAATTTGGCAATGATGTAGAACATAGTCTGATAGAACATATAGGCTACTCATTAAGTTTTTTTCAATACCGTGTGGACGGAGTCGCGGGTAACATAACTAGAGTATTTGTTTCAAGTTTCAATTGTTTTGTTCTATTATTATATTAAAAATGATGTTGAAAGAGAAACGAATGAAAAAGTTGACAAACGTATTTTTTTGTTTTTATCTTAACAAAAGATATTTGTTTGATATTTGTTAAATTATTAATATAATATTCATATTAGATCTCTCGTGGAAGATTCTTCCTACAATTTCCGTAGTAATAAAAGGCTGGGTTTTAACATTCGAGGCAAGACGATCCGCGCCTGGGGCTATCTGATTTAGTTCTCCTTGTCCGAGCGTTGCCCACAGAATTCCCACATAACAAGCAATATCACTAAGTAATATTAAATATCTATATATTTATATTTACGACATTAAACATTAAAATAAAGAATGTAACAAAGATTACATTTATTTATTATAATATTATATTCGAAATGAAATCACGAAAAAGTTATTTCTACTATCATAAAATCTTAAAAATTGATGGTTTATTTCTAAATTACAAACCTGACTATTATATCATAAACTATTATTACATGTTAAAAGTTCGTAGCAGTACTACGTAGCGCAATGCTACGTCGTAGCATTTCTACGTAGCCTACAAAGCTTTTTAAGTTTGCAATTTTTAGTTCACAAAACGTTTACTAAAAATTGCAAACTTAAAAATAACAAATATGTTTAATTTCATGTCGTAAAAATATAATGTCGCGTAGTCATTTAGAGACTGTAGTTATTAGGTAAAGTTATAATCATTTTCATCAAATTTTTACACACAATAAAGTAAATATATCACATTTCTTAAGTGGCGTATTATATCAATCAATAAGATATGTATCTAATAGATATTTCAATGGATATTTTCCATATTTCAAATATACGTTAAAATGTTCATATATTCGGATTTCGCTTCAAATGTCGGCATCAAACTGTGCGGTCAATATTGACTGATAGCCTCTTCGCACACCGCCTCCGGCGAGTCTTGGCAGCGACTTTACGCTTTGTTGCATGTTTGAGCTATAGACAAAATTCTCGTTTGTTTAATGTTATAGACAATTTCGTATCATATGAAATATATAAAAGTCTCGATAGCCTTATATATCATCAAATACATAATATGCGGATAGAGGGGCACATGTCATGAGTTTCTTGTTATTTTTTTTGGGTTAATATATATAATAATAATTAGCTAGTAATTCTTCAAACTTTTAAAACTTAAATCTCATTTTATTGTATGAATGTAGGTAATTTTATTATTATCAATTATGCGGCAAATGAGTCAATCTCGTTTAGTTCTTTACACTATTTTTTAAGTCGAAAAGAAACATTTTAAATGAAATTTTCAATTTCTAAATATATGAACGTTGTGTGTCAGTAACAGTAGCGTCTGAGAGTCAGGTTGGAGAGCTCCACAAACAGCGGAGGACATACGGACAAACATCAAGTCTCTGATACCACCACCGGACATTTCGCATATAAAGTTTTATACTAAAATGTTTAAATTCTTTGTTCCTTCTTCAACTTAAATGAATTTATGTTAAAATTATTAAGAGGCGACTCTAAAGCTAGCATATAATAAAACATAAATAATTAAAATTACAGTAACTTCATGTAACAACAATTAATAATTTATTTTGATTTTATTAAACGTAATACACTAATAAATTGTTGTAAAAAGCACTAACATAACGAAAAAAATAATATACTATTAATTTGATTTTTTACACAAATGAAACTTTCCTTTTTTCTTTATTATGTTTCGAGTGCTTAAAAGACAATATATTTCGTATAAGACTGTCCATAAAATATAAAGCAATTGTATTGGATTCAGGTTTTTATTTCACACATTATAACAGTCGCTAGGCGTGTTGGGGATGCGAAGTCCGGCTTTTACGATCGGGGGGAAATCCGAAAGTTATAGTCGTTTTATATACGAAATGCGTCGTCCGTGCTTTACGTCAGAACAAAGTCTTAATTCCTAAAAATCCTTTTAAATTACCAATGCAACTACATTACTTGTACTTAAAACTTTACTTTTTTATAAATCTTCTAAAAAGTTTATGTTGTTGGCTTGTCTCCGTCGATGAGCTCATGACTAATAGAGATATATCGAAATTAGGATTAGTAGCCTATGTTTCCTTCCACACTATGTTCTATATGTATACCAAATGTGATCGAGATCCGTCCAGGCGACCTGGAGATGTCTTCAAGCAAACGTCCATCCATCTAAACATTTGCATTTATAATATTAGTAAGAAGTAAGATTAGTAAGATAAAATCTAAATTTTTATTCTTACTGCTCTATGCATTTTCGATAAATGCATAAGAAGTCTGAATACTTAATGGTATAGGTTTAACGTTCTACAAGTTCTTGAACCTAACTATTTGTTTTAGAATATTATTTGAACATTTTGAAAACAAAACAAATAAGAGCGAGAGTTGATATTGAGTACAACTAATCAAATAAGTAATTTAATATCATGTCATCTTGAAATTACCATGATTTTTGAGTTATTTATTAGTGTCTTTGAGTGTCTATACTCTCTTAAAGTTACTTTACTGCTTTCAAGTTACTCCGTCTTCTAAATACTATAGTATCTTTGAGTTAGTATAGTAGAGTTTCTTTTCACATTACTTACTATCGTCGTCTTAGTGGACTCAAGTACCAATGGTAAGGGTCTAGAGGACTTGAAAGGTAACTCGGGTGTCGGTTTGCATTCTACCCGCATTCCACATTCAATTTCGTCGCAATGGCGTTCCGTAAAGAGAACACGCGCCTCGTGCACGGACAAACTTTATTAGCACCGCTTGTCCGTGCAAATTGTGTTTGTGTGTTTGTGAAATGTACAGGATGTTCATAAAGACTGCTTTAATGCAAATGGAAAGTTTGAAGTGCTTTTTATATAAGGACAAAGGACACACGATTAACAAAAAGAAATAACCAGGCTAGAGTTTATATTTGATAAGCTT
Organism: Papilio xuthus; assembly: GCF_000836235.2. Lineage (NCBI taxonomy): Eukaryota > Metazoa > Arthropoda > Insecta > Lepidoptera > Papilionidae > Papilio > Papilio xuthus. Next base: position 1,992,984 of record NW_013531700.1, read on the forward strand.
AAAGACACACCCATATTTCAGTGCTTACAAAAGGTGATGTATAAGTCAGTTAAGATAAGAGATTTTCCTAACACATATGTCCTTTTAGATGACATTTTGCTAGAATACGTAAAATGTTTTATGATCGTGTCGTGCAGCGGCATCTAGCGACGGATATTGGAATCTACGGCACTAAATCTGCAAGAACATCTAGAACGAGTCTAAAACTAGAACTTTACGTCTCTTTAGCTTTAAAGTGAATAAAATTTAAACGATGTCGTTACACCAAAGGTAACTGCGTTATTGCTGGAATTACTTTTATTGACTACTTTCTATTTTGTGGTGTTTAATTAGTTTTCTTTATTGAACGCTAGTTTTATTTCACCATTTGTTTGAGTGTAATAACTATTTAATGATGGGAAAGATTAGTAGAGATTTAAGACATTATGAGTGTCATTTTTTTCTCAAGGTGGTGCAGTGTGATGTTTAATAGATTATTAGATAGCCTAGTTAAAGAAGCCGTTGTCTGCGACTCCGTCTGTGTCGAATTAAAAAAACCTTATAAGTAGCCTGTGTGTTCTTCCAGACTCTTTTCTATATATGTGCCAGATTTCATCAAAATCCTCCGAGCCGTTACGGAGGTACCTTTAAACAAACATCCATCCATCTAAATGTTCGCATATATAATATTAGTAAGATTCATAATCATGTTAATATTACACAATTCTACAAAGTAATACTTAGCTATACCTCCTAATCCAAATAGTGGTTACGTAACAACTCCCTCCCAAGGATATTTTCTGGAAATATGAAACTCGGGGGCGGCGAGATATTTTATTGAGTCGATAAAAGGAAACGGCCCTTAATGGCATTGGCCGAATTATTTAGCTAAATGTTCGAACATGTGTCGCAGTGACTTAAGAGTTTCAGTAATATGTTATGGTACAATATTTTTACGCATTTTCTTCTTACATTTTAACAATACAAGCTGTCGGCCGCGACTGCGTCCGCACCGTATTTATAATACTTATGTATTAGACTATGTGTTCTTCTAGACTACATTCTATGTATATCAATGCATAATTTTAGCGCGATCCATTATATCGTTATGGACATAACTTCTAAAATCATCCATCCATCCATACAACCAAGCATTCGCATTTATAATATTAGTAAGATAGTAAGAAGTAAGGTAAAGAAACTACTTTGGGGAAACAAAGAATCTGACTATCGCAGTTTTAGCTTTATTATTTTGACACGAGTTATTAATATTGCTTAAAAAATTACCTTTGACAATATTTCGGTTACGTAAGTTAGTTACAAAGAGATAGTTTACGAACTTCAAATATTAAAAGTGAAATCCTCACAGAATCAGAAACGTATAAAAGCCGGCGCGGCGTCTGCGGTCAGCCTTTATAAAGTGGACTTTTATATCAGGGGCCCGCGAAACACAACCTCTCCCGTAAAGTATACCTGCGTAGATATAAAGCCGCTAGATGTGACTTTGATAAATTGTATTTATTTGATTTAAATACATTGTTCTAAGATTTATTAAACCTATATTATGTTGGATGAAGGCAATAGTCTAATTAATAGTTTAATTTTATGCGGCCATGAGATGACAATAGTTAGATTAACTATATTTCTTGGTCATATGTTTGTTCAATGTTAAGTACCTTTAATTTAAGTAAGTTTTGGCCTATATTTTTATTAAACATTTTCATAGTTTTATTTTCTTAAAAAATATTATTATAAAATGTAGAATAAATATTGTATATTTGTGTTGTTAAATAGTATAACACTTCCAGCGGTGGATTATCTTCGTGCCTTTTTCTCCCGGAGATTGAATAAGGCTGAAGTGAAGTCGAGTCTGGATTTATGAGGATTCCCGCCGACGCCGCACTCCTCCGATTGCCAGTTTATTTTGTGTCAAAGTGCGTGTGATGCCGGATTGACTCGAAACTCTCTAACCTAATCGCTTCTTGTTTGAATAAAAACGTTACACAACATTTTTAATTTTTTGTAACATGTCATAACAAATATAATATTTATTTTTATTTATGAAATACGTTAAACTAAACCTTCACCTTCTTTCTGACAAATTCTTAGTATACGTATTATGATAAAATAATTAGGAACAGCTATTGGAAAGTTTTATATCCCTGTTTATTTTTGGATAATAGAAGTAATTTTACAGAAAATTTATTCTATTATTACGAAAATATGTGTATTTTATATATAAAAAGCAATGTCAATGGACACACCTTGCAATCTCAGTTGGAAGGCGACAGTTCGACGGCAGCTTGCGCGGACATTTTATGGTCTTCATAAAATAAACGTCGGTTATTACTTATTGCTGCACCTTTCACCTGTCTTAAATGCATGTTACACCACTATTATATTCTTTGAAATAACATTAATACACAAAAGTACGTGAACTATATGGATACTTAAAGTTTTATTTAATTTTAAGCTACACTACGTATTACTTACTGCTACTTTTAATTTTATTGGGGTTCAAAGGATTTTATTATTAATTAAAAAGCTATCTTATTCCTATTTACGAAATGAAGTATAAAGTCATAGAAAACTTTAGAAATCTATCTTAATGTTAATTAACCGATTGACGAAGAAATACCTAACGTAATATATCTATGTTGGCTTCATTCAATACATTCTATATTTCTAATACTTTATGATCTTATACATATAAGTCGCTTAGTATGTTAGCTAGTTTTATATTTTTAAAAGTATTGCCTTGTCTCTTAGTAAAATTTCAGACTTAAAAACATTAGGGTCCTGTCAGTCGGGAGCAAACCTTGATGTAAGTCAATAAAGATATTGTAATATTGGAGGCGAAAGAACGTCAACGCGGCATTTCTGAGTCGTTGTCAAAAGGCATATTCGTCGCTCCCGGCCCCCGCCTCGAGGCGCGTTATCTAATCTCCCAATACATAGAGAAGGGTACTCGTCATCTCGACGAATATTTTTTTATCTCTCCCCAACGATCCACTCGACAAAGGATCGGCCATTTTTCCGGTAATTTCAGACTAGAGAGGGCATTACGTGAAGTTATGTGTGTGATTGTATAATACATTTTACGATCGCATAACTGTGAAATAAAATAAAGGGTGCGACATTTACGGTCCATTTTGTAAATTAAAATGTTTAGTACCGTCAACAGACTGCACCGATTTTTTAATATAAATATTATTAATAACATATATCTTCATCTTACTAATATTATAAATGCGTATGTTTTGATGGATGAATGTTTGAAGGTATCTCTAGAACACCATGGATCTCGCTCAAATTTGGCATAGTTATAGAACATAGTCCGGAAGAACACATAGGTTACTAATTAAGTTTTACTTTATTACGCGCGGACGGAATCGCGGGCGACAGTTAGTCTACTATATGTGTAAAGTAATATTAACTCTGTACCTATAATAATTATTTACTTAACTGTGTCCTCGCTGCAAATGTTAGGCATTAAATGGTAGTAGTAAAATATTACTCAAACAATTCACTTACAAACAATATGTTTTACTTTAAATAAATCCAAATCTTGTTTCTGGTTTGAATAAATCGAGTAATAAAAAAGGGCTCGTCCGGGATTTGAACCCGGGACCTCTCACACCCGAAGCGAGAATCATACCACTAGACCAACGAGCCGCGTGATCTTTGCCGCAAAAGAGTACAGTTAGGTAGTAGTAAATCAGAAGCCTATAACAATAACTTGAATAAAATTTATATAAAGGGTTCTAAGATGACACTTTCTAATCTTGTATATAATGAAAAAGTAATTGGCACAAATTCTTGAAAAGGTCATTAAAATATTTCATTGTATCGGAAGTTCAAATCTGTTGTATTTAGACGTAACATTTTTAATGAATCTTTGAAACCGCAATAGTCAAGTTCATTTCTAGTGGCTATTTATTTTAGTGGAAAGAGCGCTCGACCTGAGCGCCGCGTGTATGTGACTGTACAGATTATAACACTTCTACAAAGTGGACACGACTGTACCAGCAATTTTATATCAGTTTTATTATCATTATTATGATTTCTCTTTTCTATTGAATTCGACTATAAATAGCTAATGCAAATACTTTATGAAAAGTAAGTTAGTTCAAAAGTAAAACTCAATGGAAGCCGAAAGGAAATAGAAGTAAAACAATTAAAAGCTTGGAATTCATTCTTTTCAAATGTAAACTGTATTCTTAGCGGAATAAAAGCGTACAAGTCTCATTTGAAATTTAAAAGTTAAATTAAAATGAATGTTAAAATCTTATAATTTTCTTGTTCATTAAGTATTAGGTGTTTTAGAAGTTATAATTGGTGCATAACATTCGTGTAAAATATTGCTGGGAAGATATCTAATAAGATTGTCTGAATGTAACTTGTTAATCTTTTTACAAATGTAACTAGCTGTTGCCCGCGACTCCGGTCTCGCGGAATAAAAAAAATCTTAATTAATAGCCTATGTGCTCTTCCAGACTATGTTATATGTCTATGCCTAATTTCACGAAGATCTATGCAGCCGTTCTGGAGATACCATATAACAAACATCCATCTATCCATCTAAACATTTGCATTTATAATTTAAGTTTTTATATGAGTTAACTACGAATATTTTTAAGTACGTTCAAATATATTATAAAATATGACTACATTTTTATAATTGTTTTTTTCTCCTTTCTTATAAAACATCAGAAAACATTTGCCGGAACGTTTGCTATCAAATCTCGTGCAAGTGACGTAAAGAGGTGCATCGGAGAAACAGTGTATTCCTAGAGTGGCTGGAACATTTAGACTTTATTTTTATATTTCTAAAGGGGATGAAACATGTAGGTAAAGCCGAGCGTCGGAAAAAACGGAAACTGCATTAAACGTGTCATTTGCAAGCTACTTTTAAAATTTGCAAATGAATAACTTATTTTAGAAATGCTTGTTTTTCTCGTACATTAATTTCGCTTTTAGTGAAAATTTCTTTTAATTTTGAGCACTTTTTAAGAAATTAAATATTTTAAATTTTATTTTCATTTGCAAGTTTTTTTTTGAATGATTTTAAGTATAATGTCTGGAAGAACACATATTCTACTACTCTCTACTTTTAAATATTTTTTTTTAAATCACGCACGGACGTAGTCGCAAGCGACAGCTAGTCTTTCATAAATTCGATGCGAAGTTAAAGTTGAATAATGAATTCATTTTTAACAATGAATATTTTCATCGTCTTACAATCAAATAAAAAGCGCTGTGGCTCCGCGACACTGAATTGATTTTAAACTTTCACGGTCTTTACCATTGATTCCAGTTAAACAATGCCCTTAAAGTTTTAAAAGAGTTTATTTTAATATCATGGGATCACACTTCAACAAAAACTTATGAAGATGTATGATGTATTGATGTACTTATGTAACATTTGCCAACTAACTAAAGTAAATTCAATATTGCGTAGTTTTCATTTTTTTATACTTATACTTTACTAATCCCATACTTTTGTGTTTGTGAAACAAAAGCCTGTATAAAATGCATAAAATTCCTAGCATAAGTGAGATACAGAGTATAGGAATAAAAGATCAAATACTGAAATTATTGTTAAAAAAATATTTACGAGCGTATTTAAATTCAATGCATCTTTTAAAGTTATTCAATGAATAATGATGTTAGTACTGAACTAATATAATAATGTAAGACATCGAATTTTTTAAACCTATTTTATTTAAAACGAACTATTTATTTATGTGATAGTCTTATTAATTCACTGTTTAACTTTACTTCCAACTGTTACTTCAATAACTACTTTGTTCTTGTTAAACAAATGTTCGACATTCATTTAGAAATCAAACATTATTTTGCTTTGCTTAATCATATTGTTTTCATCTTTTTATTCCCTTTCGATTAAACTTTATTAAGAGTCGTGTACATTTGTAATAACAAATATTTATTTTCAATTTAAAATTAGTTTTATTTATTTAATCAATTCATTAGTTTTTAATTATACTAAATTAAGTTCATTGATTTTGGTAGTATTGTTAGTTTTACAATTTGGTTAACTTTTGGACCATTGAAAAATTATACCTACTTTTTCACCTACTTGCTTAATCCGTCTTAGATTTTAAAAGCAATGCTTTATGTTGATTCAATTATGTCAAGTTTAATATATAAGTTACTATCTCGCATACTATTAGGCTATTTTATATCTAACAAAATGAATAAATTAATCCTCCATAGTTAATCTTCAATATAATTCGTTACGAAGCAAACGTCTCGCGAGAAGATTTTTCTTGTCTTAAGTAAATAAAAATCCAATCAGACGCAAATTCAATTTTCATTCCGCCGTCTGCTGGATTCATCCGAGATTCTCCTGCCCTCATTTTTTAACGCTCCTTTTTCATTTCCACACTATTTCATTTAGACGATAGCTTTTTAAAATGTACAGCTAAGTTTATGTATGAGAAATACGCGAAGTATAAACTCTATATTTGTTACGTGCGTTACGTTATTGTTATGAGTTTAACAAATAGAAAATCATCATTTTAAAAATCATAAATACGAAACAGTAAAGCAAAGTTTATTAACAAAGTATACGAGACAACTTATCACCTAAGTATTGTTACTTAAGTTAAGTAAGTGTAAGTTTTAATCATTTTTTTAATAAACAGAGAATTCAAGTTACTAAAGCAACTATACAAATAGTTCTACAAAGAAGTCGAGTCATTTCAGATGTTAATTCCAGCTTGATACTTTTACGCGTTTTTGAGGAACAGGATTTCGACAGACATACGCACGGACAACAAAGTGATAATTCCGTATTTTCGTTTTGAGTTACGAACCCTAAAAACGTCCAGTGTTCGCTGTAAATTAAGGTCACTTCGTTTATCCTTAGGATATAAATTTTCTCACAGTTATTTATGGTGATAGAATATAAAAATGCGTTAATTTCTTTGAGATTTTTATTTCTTAAGGACTATATTTTACATTATTAAGTTTGATTTAATGCATCGTTTACCTAGTTACATTTTCTGAATGTAATTAAAAACAATTGGCTCATAAAAGTTATTATATTAGTAAAATCATCTCTATCAGGCTACTTTATCAGAGCCACATTAAAGTAATTGATCTTAATAATAGAACAATCAAAATTGTAGCAATTTCATCAAACCCGTTCAAAGGAAGGGGTACCAATTAGTAATTCAGATGCGTGGCTCGGGTTCCGCGCAACAAAAGGGGTACAAATAAGCGAAAAACATCTATAAGTGCTTTGGCTTAGAGTTCCGTTGGCGTGTAATTGCTTAGCCCGCGGCGAAATCAACAAAGATTAAACCACTACAGAGATATGTTATTTTGAATGGTGATTATTAAATGGTGGTAGTGCTACAGTGCGTGTAGTAGCTACGGAATATACAATAGTACTACGGCGTAGCATTGCTACAGAGAATAGTAGCGTTAACTACTTCATAATTTTACTACAAGTTGTGTTTATATAAACATTTTAATTGTAATAGGATATGATGTCCACGTTTTCATTGTATATTAAATTAAATTAATTATGTAGTAAAATTATAGTTTGAAAATTACTAATACATGTAGCATAAAAGCATTTTATTTTGTATGAAATATTTACTTGTAATTATCGAATAGTTGTCACCATATTTGTACAGTCTGTTACTTATCTAATCTTTGAAATATTGACGAGCTCGGCTTCCATTTCAAGATGCCTACTTAACAATCAATTAAAGAGAACCTTTAAACCAAGGTTCTATTCAATTCACTAAATTTTCTTTTAATCTAGAAGGTTTTATTTTTATAAACATTTTAAACAATTGATTTAATATTCAATGTTACATATCCCTGAGTTTTCATTACTTGTACAAAAACTTATTTAGGTGACAATTGACTTTGCAAAAGCTGTGAAAACTCACCATAATTGTACTATTTCATCTTACTTCTACAATATTGTAATACGAAAATTTAGATATATGTTTATTAGCTGTAACTCCAAAACTATTAAACTGATGTTTAATAAAATTGCCAAAGATTTAGATTACCATCTTGAATAGTGCAATAACTAAAGTCTAGGCCAAAAGCTACTTTTAAATATATTCTATGTTAAAGCTGTTCAATGGTGTTATTGTATTGGCGCGTTAACGCCGTGTCCGCGGTTAGATCGCGGCGTACGCGGTGCGGCGGTGCGTGAATGACGGCTGTCGACCGCTTTTATTGAAATACAAATTTATTTGTGGTTAAATTTTAAATACGATTTACAAGTATTGTAAATCTTATTAAACCATTTTAATTAAATTCTCATTCGTGATTTCATACGAAGATATTTGAATATAAAAGCTTTTAATCATTAAAATATCCTATATGTTCGATATTTTTTTTTAAAACACAATTTCAGATACGAAATGGAACGTACATTTTTTCTTAATTACTTTTCTTTTCTTTTGTGCCAGTAACATTTGTGTTTTAAATTGTTTTAGCTATATTTAAATAATATAAAATCATAAATTGTTACCGTACTGTTATCTGTGACGTGATATTGCCGCGCATTTCCATAATATCCGTTTTATGGTGATCAGGAAATCGCATTCGGTTTTTTAATAACAGACTTTGCGATATTTCATTTGCTGTGTTAATTTTTTTTTTACAGTATTTAAACAAAAACACGTCAAATTTATATTATTTTTTTAATTTGATTATTTTAACTATAAATATTGAAACATAATACGAGTACAAACTTAGACATAACTACTACTGACTGACATAACTGACTATTTTTCTTACAAAAAATTTGTGATTGTAGTACACACGCTAGAATTTAATGATATTTCAACCTAATGAAACTTTCGTGAGACATTATAATAAACTTATATAAAAACGGCTAAACAGTGAGCTGAGGGCCGCGTCCGCGAAATAATATCAGTCCCACTCACCCTGAAGAAGGGCCCCTGATGGGCTCGAAACTAATCGGTGCCGCCGCCGGACTTTAAGACTATAAGTCTAATGATTTTGTATAGCATAGGTTTAACTTTCGCATAAATGAATCGAAGTTTCATTAAGGTAAGTCCCCTTGGGCATCGCGTCGCACTCACCGGACGAACTTTGAAAAATTCTCAACTAGTTTATTTTGCTGAGACTGTACAGTGTTCAGAACTAAACTAAGTTAAGGTACAAGTTTCCACATGGCCTCTGTGTTCTAGAAATTTAATTATTAAGTCTTATAACTTTGTCAATGATGATATAGGAATTATATAGAAATCGTATGGATTACATCAAGTATTTACAACATATTGGTACTTTTTAAATACTAATTTCTATTTATTTTAAAAGAGTTATAAAAAAGAGTTCGTATATATTTTTTTTTGTACAAAAATATTAGCAGATTTTTGTACAATTCCTACTAAACTCTAAGCTTGTGCTAGGTCATGGTTTACAACAATAGTCGAATGGCGAGATTCGAACCCCCCACCTCGTGATAGTTAATCCGTACCCTTAACCATTAGGCTATTGGTGCTTAAACGAACGCGCATGGACGCTAATTTTATAAATATTCGTCATGCAAATCTATTTTCAAATGAAAGATAAAAATATATTGTCGACAGTTGAAAATCCTGTGATATTTATTTATAATATCTTATAAATATAACCTTGAACATTAGTATATTATTCTCAATTTATACCAAAAAAAAACAAATTATGCTTGAGTTGACAACTAATTGTTATATAACTAATTCAAACTGTCACGTTGGTATTACACGTAATTAAACCGGAGATAGTTGTACATATGTAATACATATGTATTGACAATGCTAAGGTGTTACAAGGTTGTTTAACAATCTCAACAAGATTGCAAAGCATAATTAAACTATGTATACGTGACAATTTGACATAAATTAAATTATATATTTGCTGATTTCCGTTTCCCTTTTGGAAGATACGTTATACATTTTCTTTATTTAATCCTACTAATATTATAAATACAAATCTTAAGATGGATGGATGTTTGAAGGTATTCAGAGCGGCTTTAATGTGTCATAGATGTAGAACATAGTCTGGATGAACGCATAGATTACTAATTTTTTTATTCCGCGCGGACAAGGTCGCGGGCGACAGCTAGTTCTTCTATAAACAAAGGTATTTGCTTACTTTCAATCTATGTAGCACTTTTGTTGTTATGTATCAACAATTTGCACACTAGAATCTATTAAAAAGGATTCTTTAATAAGTTACGAATGTAAAAATGTAACCTATTATAAATTAAATGAAGGCGAGTAAATTCATGCAAAAAATATTTAATCTCTCAACATGCTCAATAAATTTGAAGTAGCGAAGATTAACCGAGGCCCGGTAGCTCAGTTTGTTCATTTTTATTCATTCAGCATTCACGCCGACGTTGCCAAATGTATTCATGGGCAAATTCAGTGGAAAATTTTCCTACGAGTTTCATTTTGAATTCCTGTTTAGTTGTTCGCACTTAGACGGTACGTTTTATGTATTTTTTAAGGTATATTGATATAAATTTTTGTTATGAATACTTACTACACACTCAGAGTGTAATGAGAGTTTGTAATGTTACGATGAAAATCCGGAAATGAACCAGTGTATTGACTCAACACTAGCCTTACTAAAATGTCGACGTTTATGTCCCCTCACTATTCATTCTGACACTGGACTTTGTAACTTTTCATGTCACTTTGCACTTTGCACGTCATTCGCGCCAAGTGATTCTTATTAATAATGTCTAAAAGTAGAAAGATGAAAAGTCTAAAAGTGAATTTGCGATGATTGGTATTAAAAAAAAAACAAAATATTTGAATTAAAATATTTAAAAAATATAGATAAGTTACGCAAAAAGAGCTTAATTTTAAAGTGGGAAATTATTAATTTCCATTTACTATCTTAGTTAATACTATGCTGTAACAAATATATAAATTTATCTTAATACAAAATAAATGAGAGCTTATGTTATTAATCTTAGGTTGTTGTCAAGTAATCCAGTTTGCGAAGCCGGTATCGTCACATCCGGGAACTGCGAGCCTTGACTAAGTGCACCATAAACTGATTATGTTCTCAGTCGCCCTTAGCTCAAAGATAATGTAATCTATTTACTTATTTTTTTAATGTATTTATTTATTTATACATTTTTTGAATACAAAAGAGATAAATTGTGTATATGAAGGACGAAATTTGAGGTACCATCATCATCAGTGCACTATACGTCCCCACCGAGGGGCTCGGAGCCTCCCCTCAGTTAAGGGTGATAAGGTCATAGTCAACCACACTGGCCAAGTGCGTGTTGGTTGACTTCACACATATCTTTGAATTTCGAAATCGAAAAACACATTGGTACATGGCGGGATTCGAACCCAGGACCTGCAGATTGCAAGTCAAGTGCTTGACCCCTGAGCCACCGACGCTCTCATTTGAGATATAACGACTGATAAACATTTATGAAAATCTATTACAATTGCTAACCAATCATGGGGAAAAGGTCAAGGAAATAATGTTATTTAAGAAACTAACATGTAACTTACAATATATAATAATTTTATATATGAAGCTAAACGTTCCCACAAATGGGTAGCTAATTACATAGAAGTAAATATATACAATCAGTTGAAACCTATCTTGTATTTAGATTACGAACTAACCCGTGAAATATATTCAGGAAATCAAATATGGCTTCTGAGCATAACATACGTGTCTGAACATCCGGTTATTGAATATCCGGACTAGAGTTCGATTTCCTACATTTCTATGCATACCAGTTACTTGTTTAGTTTGCAATAAAGTGAATTCAGTGTTATTTATACATATTATTTATAAAATAAATATAAGATATACTAATATACTTTATATTGTAAATGAAGTAAACATTAGTATCACGTAAATCTAATTTTCGAATTTTATATGTACATACATCTCGGAACAGTTTATAAAAGACAGAATAAGAGACATCTCTTTGTTTTTAGAGTTTTTTATGTGGAAGTTACAGGGGTACACGGCATCATCTAAGGAATTTTCGTAATTATCAAAAAGTTGCGTTTTAAAATGAGAATAAAGAATAATTAATAAAATAAACATCAACTTTAGTAATAATTTTTGTTCCTTTGCAGTTTTATCAAAGGGCGCTGTATCAAATAACATGCGGTGTGCCTTTCTCCTACAAGAAGAAAAAAATTGCAAAAAAGGCCTGGTTTCGGCACTGGAAACTCATGGTAAACCATTCAGGAAACACAACGCACAGCAAGTTTATGCTATAGTCGTATTCGGAGTGTGAAACTACAATTCGGTTTATGGTAGTCTCGAACTGCATGTCCCTGGGGCAGCAGTTGTGCATCTGCTATAACGGGGTTCAATTGAAATTTGTTGCAAGAACTTATGCACCAGGCCAGAAACATTTCAATATATGCTGATTACGTACTCTTTGACGTGAGTCTTCATGCTTCAATTACTTGTTTGTTTTGATGAATGGAAGTTCATGTTCCGCTGCGAGATTTGAATAAATCTACATTACATACGCTGAGTCCGTTATAAACGTCCACAAGTATTATTTGGCGGTAAATGTGATATTTTAAAAAGAAACATTCAAACATGGATCATTTATACATTTATAGTTTTAACTTTAATATGTGTGATACAAGTCTTTGAGCTTCTCATTTCTAAGCAGGAGACAGTGCGAAATAATCGGCCAAGACAATATTTTGAGTTACTGCGCGCGCGGAATCAGTATTCGAATATCTATGAGCAGAGAACTTGTCAACCTCTTCTTCATAATTTGATAAATTAAAAAAAATATTAGCAAATACACAATCTTTAGCTAGAATCGGAGTAAACGTTATCATAGTAAAGCTTATATCAAATGGAAAAGGTATTAGTTGGCAGCACACTTGAGTGTAGTGGGTATATATTTTCACTTTGAAGTGTCCGCTTACGTTGCTGTGCGACTGACTGCTGGAGTTATTGCTCTTCAAACGAGTACGTTCTGAACATGTTTTATAGCGGTATCAGACACTGCTTCGCTGTAGACGTTCAAATACTTTCTATGTAATTTGGTAGTCAGTGTTTTGGATATTGTGCTGCTAAAATATTATAAGAGAAGATAAATGAAATGTTTAAAATTAGCGTGTGAACTTTAAACATTTTGGTGAAATTAATTATTACGAAGCAAGGTTTACTTACGAAGCAAACTTTTGCATCGATAGATATTCTACGTAACTATGATAATTTCATTTATTGTCAGAAATACTATAAAGTCCGACACTTTTTAGTTCTTTAAAAAGCAACGAACAAGTTTTGTGACTAATTGAGGTGGAACAAAGTTTCCATAGTTGGGGCAGAGTTGGCCGCGTGCGGTCGTGTCGTTGGGAAAGTTTAAAAAATTTCGAACGAATTTACCTCAAAGGTAGTGAAGTAACATGAAACTAAACGAAGCTTTACATTAGTGGTATATAAACGTACAGTAGTGTTTTGTTTTAAAGCGAAAAAATGTTTGATTGTTTAAACAGAATTATGGATAAAAAGGAACAGAACAATATAGATTTATTTAGCTTTAAAATATTATTTATAGGTTTTAAACTTTAACAGTAACTCTCGTAATAAATGGTGTATTTAAAAATGAAATAACTCAAAGTTGAGATGACATTTAAAATCATTCAATCAATTATGATGCAGTGCTTTTAAACACAATAAAGTCATTAATTAAGTACATTATAAACGGAATATTACGCTGACTGTTCGTATCTCGTGACAGATCCATCAAAATATTATTTCTGTTGCCTTGTTAATGTGACAACTATAAACTAGCTGTTGCCTACAATTTCGATGCGTTGAATAAAAAAAACATTATTTATTTCCAGTAATTTATTATGTGAAAATAAAAATAGAACCCAAGTCGTAACCGTGATGTAGACATGACGTAGACGTAACGTAGACGTAACGTAGGCGTAACGTAGACGTAACGTAGACGTAAAGATCATGTAGCATAAACGTAGGTATACATAAACATGGAACTTGAAGTTTTATTATATTTTATATACATAACGAGTTAATGAGAAAACCGTCGTTGACCGAGCTAAATAAGGCAAAGTTTCCATTGAGGTGACGAAGTTCTGTTAAACCGGATAGGAGTTTCACAGTCATGTCGTAAGGAAAGTTTTAAAAAATTCTAGACCAGTTCATTGTCTACAAACTGAACTGTGTGTGAAAAAGATAGTTTGCAAAGTTAAATAATTTTACAGTTATTTCAATCAAATTAAATGTGATGTCGTTTTGTTATCAAACAAATAAATACGTCTGTTTTTTTTTTTCAGAGAGAGTAAGAGAGATGACAATGTGTATGTGAGTGTTTCGACAGTCGAGACCCAAAATTAAACTAGTCTTATCCTTATTAAATATTTTGTCTGGCATTCCTTTAGTATTATTAAATATCAAAATGATAACAAATATACGTTCTGTTGCATAGATAACTAATCGCTAAAAGCGCAATCGTATGGCAATAATGAATACATCGCCAAAGCTAAACACAATAGCTCATATTTCATGTTCTAGTATGTATGTAAATTGAATATTTGAATAGTTAAATCATGTATTGTTGAGTACATATACGTCATTATATAAAAGAATATTAGTAACTTATAATATTATACTAGTATTATAAATGCGAATGTTTGTTTGAAGGCATCTACTGAACGGATATCAATGAAATTTAGCATAAATATAAAACATAGTCTGGAAGAAATTTTAATGTTTAAATAAATTATGTTTACAAAAAATATTTATTCCGAATGTTTTTACTAAATGTTGCAAACAGAAGTTACATTTTTCTTAACTTCAAATAATGACTTAACATAAAATTGTGACGCTAAAAAAAGGGAGGTAGGCAGAGATTACAGAATTAAATTTTGATATATATTTGGTCTGTATCTTCTTATCACTTCTGCGACTGTATTTAATATTAATTAAAAAAGATCTGTTTTCCGATTTAAAACTTTTAAATACAAATAGCAGTAGAATTTAAAATCTGTTTAATTTGTAAGCGTTATTTATTGTATGTGCCCATTAAAACGATGCAACAATTGTGTACAGCATGCAAATTAGATCGCAAACATTCGGTGCATCGCAGTGTTCGCGAAACAATATAATTTTCTGATGCATTGAAATATGCAACCATATATTGAACGAGATACTTTAACTGTATGTTACCAGCATAGCGAATAATTGGTCAATTATCATAATGTCTAGGCATTCAAAATATATATCCTATACTTTTACTATATATGTTACTAGCATATTGAATACTTGGTAATCTATTGTAATGTCTAGGCATTCATAATAAATAACCTTTATCCTGGTAATTTAAAATTTGTAACAAAATACACCATTTTGTGATAATTAAATAACTAATATAACTCTATTTCAAACTTTGTATTATAAGAGATTTTGGTAAACTAGCAGCGTGAAAACCGAGGTTATCAATACATCATCATCCGCAACACCAGAGGAACTGCAAATTTTAATGTAACAAATTTTTGTGAATTAGTCACATAATAATTAATATAGAGTTAAGTAATTCAATAATAAGTTTATGTATATATTATTAAGTTATTATATTTTTCAATTGCTAAATAGTTATAGTTATAGTTTCGTTACATGTTATCTAATAAATAAACATTAATAGGGGTATCTAACAAATAATAAAATATATTTTGATTTTCACTCTCACTTAGATTGCTTTGGTTGGGGCTCTGCTATGTCCCCTGATGGAAATATGGTTTTCAATGCGTAAAAGCGGTCAAATATTATATTCAATTGAAAAGCTACATGAAATATTCAAATAGCTGCCTTAACAGGCAATGTTGCGATACAGAAGGCTTTCATTTCCGGACAAAGCCGCGGGCGCGCCGCCCATCGACACCGAAGCAGATAAATATTTTTGCGGCCACTACATAAATAATCTATAATGGATTTCCTTTTCGTGACTCGTTGAAAGGCAACGCTAAAGCTAAGACATACTGTGTTTGGACACTAGAAGAGCCATTTACTTTTCCGTTATTCTTATTAAGCTAAATATAATTAACTAAAAGCTCGCTGCAAGTAAGTGGTGTCACCATCAACCAATAATTTCTCCCACTTTTTACCGACATTATTTAAGTAATCGGCTCCTTTTTGAGACAACCATCTGGCTGTATCGTTGTGTAGTGAGAATAGTTGTGTATATTTCGGATTTAGGTACAATTCCATTACTATTTATGTATTCTAAACATGATAAATATTTGACACATCTAGTATAATATTATGTATATCATTGTTTTCCATTATTTGATTTTCAGTCAGCATTATGTAAATGGAACCAAATAGCTACTTTATAAAAATAATATCATACTTGGTGTTGTGTTATGTTCTATTTTTTTTTATATAATCTTCTAAAAAGATATACCAATAAATTATGGTACGTTGTTACTGTAAGTAGTACACTTTACCTAAAGTCAAATTTTTATTCCTCTTTCTTTAAAACATGAAACGATTAAGTCGCTGTAGAGAAGCGAGCATGTCGCGACTTCCCAGCCTCGGGGCTTACAACTTCGCGTCTTTCTATTTAATAAAGATTCTATGTAATCGTAATGCTTGAAATATTCTACATTTATTTATTGTACATTATTGTTTTAAAATAATCATTTAAGTACGTTGTAAATAAATTATTTGTTTTGATAACTAAGACACAATAAACTTAAATTTAAAAGTTATTAGCTTTTATTATTATCGCAGACTAGCTGTCGTCCGCGACTCTTTCCGCGCTGAAATAAAAAAATAATTAGTAGCCTACGTGTTATTCCAGACAATGTTCTATATGTATGCCAAATTTCATCTAGATCCGTTGACCCGTTTTGGAGATACCTTTAAACAAACATCCGTCCATACATCCAAACATTCGCATTTATAATATTAGTAAGATTCAAACTTAAATTTTATCTTCAACATAATTTTTTTCTAATAATTGTTAATTACTTGTGTCGATAAAACCGCATATTGAATATTTTACATTTAAAGATATGTCGCATAGTTGTAATTTTACTCGCTTACTTAAAATCGATGACTGTTTTACTTTAGTATCAAATTTAACACCAAGTTTAAAGAACAACTAGAAAGAAATCCACACCAAACCTAATTCAATCTACTTAATTCGGGTTAAGCGGATCTCTAGTGAAATAAAATCAGCTGAAGCGAGACACTCGTGTGAAGAGCGATAACTCCCAGTCGACGTGTCTGTCTGCAGGACACTCTCAGTGAAAATATTAACCACTCGAATTCCGACTTCAGAGATTTTCCCTACATTTAGAACTACGTATCAAATTATTTTTTGTCTGTGAATTAAAATATGCAGTTTGGTGAAGAACACGAAACTAGGACGTACTGCGTGTCAGCAGTTAAGTAACCTATATGATTTTTTTAATCGTCTTCTGAAAAGTGGTCTGAAGGTAAAATAAAACGTCTTTACAGACAGACGGACGGATAACATAGTGATCCTATAAGGATCCCATTTTTTTGTTTCGAGGTACGGAACCCTATAAAGGAGAAATGTTAATATTTTGCCGAAAGTATTAAATATTTAGGATATACGTATTATCAGCAAAGATGGCGTATACGAAATCACAAACACCTCATAATACAAAACATAAAACCATAGAAAATCTGGAATTTTAAAAATTTTAAGTTGAATAAAAAATGAAAATGAAGTAAATGTTGGACATCCTTTATATTAAGTTCGTGTAAAACCTTTTCGCCAAATATGAAGGTAAATAGAAATTTGAGCTTCTTCAAGAATGTAAATTAGATAAACGACGAAACACTTTTTGTTATTACGGCCGCTGAAACAGAGTACAACCTTTTGCCTTATTAACTTTAATTTTTAATATTCGCGCGCAAGCCGCGTAAAATTGCAATCTACGTTTGAATGAAACAGCCTTTTTTTGGTACTTTGGCGTAATTTAAAATCACAATTACACGGTAATATTCGGAGAGAACATCGTTTTAGAATTACTACATTACTATACATATATACAAAGATATAAGTTTGTTCATTTGTTAACCATTAAGAGTATGTTAGACTCATTGTATCATATTACCGCTGACTCCATTTTTTTCAAAGAGAATGTCAAGATGATTAGTAACAATACTGAATTAAATCCGGCAGGTAGATAAAGAGAAAAATAACTTTGCTAACAAACATTTAACCTTTTTAAATTTATTTTTCCTGTATCCAAAATACGCTGTAGCTATTTATATTTAGTAGATATTTCTTTAAGATATTTTCAATATGAAATTACTCATCCATATCATGGCTGTGATGGATCGGGAAAGAAAATTAAAAGCTAAGCAATCGGTCGATACATCATCTTTGAACTTGCGAGAATATATTCAAATAAGATATCTATAGGAATCGCTCGATCATGGAAGAACACATTGTTTATAGTAGCTAGATATACTTTTACGTCATAACATATTCTCTAATTAAAAAAAAAACAAAAATTGATGAGTTTAATTCCTAAATTTGCCTCTAAACCATAAACTACATGCTGAATGAAGTCGACGATTCTTTACATGAAAACAATCGGTCTGACCAGGCCCAAGAACCAAACACAGACACCTAGATAGAGCCAGCTGATGGCGCACTGTGGATGCACTTTGCCTTACTACGGAGACATATGTTTAGTAAAGTCATAGTTTTTGAATGTCAACAATTCTCACAAATTGTTAAGTAACTTAAATAACATAATTATTTTACAAAGACGTAATATAATGTAATTCAATTTAAGTTCTTAGCAAATATTATTCTATGTTACCGAAGCCTGTGCTCTATCGATCCACAAGCCTTAAGGAGACAAGATGTAACACATTGCATGCCCCTGCCCTCGGGTGCATAAGTTCTCGCCACATATTTCAAACCGACACCGTTAGATGCGTCACTACCGAGATAGTATTCAAAACTACATTTATCGAAATGTACTATTAGTCAAAGGAACGTATCAAACTATCTGATTCTGAATATTAATATTAAATGTACTATTTACTTTTAAATGGTGTACTTAAATGTATATATGTTTAATAGATCGTCAAGCGTATCTGATTGCGGTAGTAAGGTAAGTTGAGAGATATTGATGTTAACGGCAGATCCAATGATCCATGATCTTACGCAAATTAACAAGAGCTAATAGTCTATTGGTTAACAGATCATAGATAAGGTTGGTTGAGCTAATACGTTTATACTACTGTATTATAAAAAAAATATTCTGAAACCAAAAAACATTCTTAAACAAAATGCAGTAAAAAGTAACCATATAATGTCATGAACACCCTCGAAAGTAATAAATTTCTCTTCCTGATTTATGTCTATACTTTACAATTATTCTTATTTCGGAGTCGTTGTCAGCCTGATGTCTTAGACCTATTTACGTTTAAGTTAGTACCGAGACCGTAACCACCTCCTTTTTGAAACCGGCTAAAAAGTAAAACTTAGTTAGGTGATGTTTTAAAGGTTTGTGCGAAAATTCATTCGAAAATGTATTATTTTTGGCTCTAATACTATTGAGTAAAGAATTAAATAGATGAATATCAAAGTTTACCTACTAAATATTTCTTCTTTAAAAGTAAAATTTAAAGTAAATTTTGACACAAACTTGTTTCTACAAAACTCAGCTATATTAGATCAAAAATATTTCTAAGTAAAAGTTATGAAACGTAGTCTGTAGCTCGACGTTCGGGTCTGTGGAAACTTGTTAGCGACAGTTACTGCGATATTTTATTAGCGTCATAAAATAAAAGTTTTCGCTGTGAAGTTCTGGCGCACCTCCATGCACCTTTGATGTTGACATATTTTTAAACTTGTATCGAGAACTTTCATAAAGTTAAAACTCGAAACTGATTTCAGAAACATATTTCGATAATTTTATTTACATCTGAGAACTTTTAACTTTAAATAAACTAATATAAACATCTTGTAGATAGTAGTGATACGTAGGTTTAATAATCACAGCATGATTATAGCGTGGCCTTAACATAAGTCACTAAAACTTTTATGGGGGTCTTCGAACTAGGTAAATAAACTAAGGTTTACAAATTCAATATCTAGATGGCGTTGTATTATTAATCTTAAAATTTATTGATATCAAATTATTTCCTTTTTTTATTGTTAACTGTAAGTTTATACATTATAGAATTGAATTTACTAAAAAAAAGACGTAGTAAATATACGAATACTTTGTTCAATTTTAAGATATAACGTAACTAGTATTCATTGAGATGTTACTTTGAACAATTTTAATTTGCAGCGTCGCCGGTCGGGCGGCGGTTTTAGCGTGATTAAAGCGTCGAAGCCGTTTGATGTTTTCCGAATATCTTTCAGCAGCGGCTGGAGGCTGCGCGCACAGATAAAACTTACAATTTAATACCTTTCGAGAATCGTTAAATAGAAACCGAATTCACTATTTTGTTTTAAAAATATATTATACAAAGAAAAGTGTATAAAAACAATCAGATTAAATTGTTCATATCACAGTATCTTTTATTTTATAATTTTCCTATTTTCCACTTAATTTTGCATTGCTCATGTTTTATTTCGTAAAATATTAATTGATTTGATATTTATTTAAATAAACGATTTTTAAAAAATATAATATTGTAAGTGCTGTAGCTGATATTTCAATTTCATCAAAATAGTACCTCGTGTCAAAAAGTAATTAAATTATCTGGCCTCAATTGTAGAGCCGGCGAGATAAAAGCTGTAACCGCCTTTGAAGCTTCCGAGGCTATCGAGACCGACGTTTCCTTTGATATTTAAATGCCTTCATGGATTTCTTTTCACTTGTTGTGCGGAAGATACTTGAAGACTTTTTATATCTTTTTTTTTATATATATATATATATAGGAGAAGGGGGCAAACGAGCAACGAATCGCCTAATATTACGTACGTACGTCTTATTCTTTACAATGCAGAGTTTTTTATTTCTTTCTTTACTGATTTTCTTATACTTCCTTTCAAACCACGTATCTACGATAAAGAAGTCAACTAAGTTATATTACCAATCAAACCTATCACTATTTTAAATCAAATTCGACTTAATTTCGGATTTTATTCCAAAAGGGATAAATCATGAACAAGGATAGTCTTAGAGGTACCTAACTTGATTCAATGGAGATTTATTAACTTAAGCGCATTAAAAACCGATTAATTGCGTTCGATTAGTGAGAATTATTCGTTGCTTCCAAATCCAAACGATTTTAAATTGGGACGTTATCGTTATGCACAGAAAGTTACCAAAGTCTTTTGAAAGCTTTCAAAGAAATTAAGTATTTTTCTAATTTATTATTAATTTGTAAATATATATTGGTAACCAATGAACTCAAAAACTACCTAACTGATTACAAAACTTCTTTTACTATTATAATGCTAAATTATCCCCAGTAATATTTAACTAATATTATAAATGCGGATGTTTAAATGGATGAATAGATGTTTGAAAGTATCTCCAGAACGGTTGAATGGATCGCGCTGAAATTTGGTATAAATGTAGAACATACTCGTAGTCTGGAAGAACAATAGGCTATTAATTATTTTTTTTTAATTCCGCTTTTTTTTTAATATCCGGACGTAGTCGCGGATAACAGCCAGTAATTTATATATTCAATATTGGAACTATATGTTTTACTAATAATAAATGTGCATCCGTGCAAAGTCAGGATGGACCTACAGTCTATAATAAAAATTCGTCTTTACTTTGAACTTCTTGGAAAGCATTAAATCGGTTCGTTTATCGTACATCCATTCCTGCGGTGAGCTTAAAAGGAATGAAAACATCAAATAGATTCCGAGCCTTAATCACCGGTAAACCACGGGCTCTTTGCACAAACGCTTCACTTGCTTTATTTTGTGTTGAATTTATTCACTATAGTATTTAACAATAAACTCCGTATAGTGTACATATCACGAAATATAATAATTGTTTCCATTTCTTTCTAATCAGACTAGGCGCATAGCAATCAGTCAGGAAATTGTAATGTGAACCAGGCTATGTTCTACATCTATGCCAAATTTCAGCGACATTCATGCAGCCGTTCTGGAGATACCTACTAACAAATCCATCATACATCAAAACGCCACTCCGTCCGCGCGGAATTAAAAAAAAACATAATTAGTAGTCTTGAGTTCTTCCAGACTATATTTTATATGTATGCCAATGTTTTATCGAGATCTATTCAGCCGTTCTGGAGATGCCTTCAAACAAACATCAATTCATCCATCCACTGAAACATTTGCATTTATAATATTAATAAGATTAGGATAGAGATTACTACAAGGTTATGATAAACTTCAAATTACTATGCATATATCTGTTTTCGTGAAGTTTAATTTGTCACAATATAAAGTTTTCTAACCAATACGGACGCTCGGAAACTTCGAGTCCATCTGCGATAAGTTTTCGATTAGTTTGTCGGTCGGTTCTCGAATATACTAAAATATTTATTATATAACTTCTATGAATCATGTTTCGAAAGAGACATTGGAATCTTTACTTGCTATAAAATACTTAGATAACTATAGAAAAGTACATTTAATTGAAAAATATAAATAAATGAACAAAAAAATAATATATCTTTATGCACTTCATTGAATTCGACGGAGGAGGGGACGCAAAGTAATAGGAAATATTCTCTTTCTTTGCGTCTCCTCCTCCGTCGATCAAAGGTAACTAATCTGCAATTGTAGATGTCTATGGGTTAAAGTCGCTTCACGATTTCAGCGAACTCATGTGGCAGCTTGCTCATTTTGCCACCTTATAATAAAAAAAAACTTCTCTATATTAAATTTAACTGTGTCTTTCGCGTCCATTCTTTGTAACCATTTCTTAAAAAGGGGTAGTTAAAAAGTTTTCGCTTCCTGTATTAATATAATAAAATAGAATGATTATATTCCCGTAAATTAGGGACAGTGGACCTAAACAGTTGCATCTCTTAACTTAGTGTACAGTTTCCGTCTGCTATTTCTAATATCAGAGTTTAGTCGGCATAGTCAATGCAGTCAGTCCAGTTGGTCAGAAACTTACGTCGCACCTTCCGCACGGTTCGACAATTGTTATCGAACTAGATTCAATGATTCAAACCGTTAATACACGGATGTAAATTAAATCTAGCTAAATGAGACATAGCATAAATACATCTTACTAATATTATAAATGCGGATATTTCTATATGTATGGATAGATACATGTTTGTTTAAAAGTATTTCCAGAACGGAATAACGGTCTCAGTGAAATTTGGTATAGATGTAGAGCGTAGTCTGAAAAAAACGTAGGCTACTAATTAAGTATTCCTCTTTATAATTCCACGCAAGCGAAGGCATGTGTGTTTAAAAAAATAGATTTTTTTATCGTAAAAATCAATCGTAAAATAGTTTTATTTCTATTTTAGTATTAATGCCAAATCATTTTAAAAACCGATGACGTATATTAAGCCACATCCAGTAGTATTTCATAAGAGATATCTTTGTTGACAGAGCACGTTTCGTCTACTAACAGCTTTCGACAAATTTCTCAACCCGAATTTGTGAATGAAGACCAGATTTGGAAACAATCCAGACTTCACACACAATTAAGACTTAAATTGTACAGATATAAGCCTCTTTTTTGAAAAGGTTTTATCTACAATATAGGTAAATACATCGTTATTATTATTACGTATAGCTACACGAAGTATAGAATGCCGACAAAATATCTATGCATTAGTTCGACGCTAAAATTTTCTTCTTTAAACTAAAACTGTATTAAAAGAACTTATGTCAAAGTATTTACATTTGAAATCGCAATAAAATTTTCAATAACCAATGCACAAATGTTGTTTTCGAAATTCAATGTATTTCGCAAGGAAAGTTGCCAGCTACACGTTGGGCGCCAAAGTGTCCCGGCGGTACAAATTGACTACGCCAACCTCGCATGGGCTGCCTGAATTGTGCAGAGGAGTAACATTCCGTGACCGAACTCCACGATGAACGGTCGTGTCACGTCCTAACAAAATATACTAAAAATTTACGCTAAGACATGCACGAACACGACATGAATGTAGAAAGTATTTACTTACATTTCTAAATGAAATGCATTTCTTTTACAGCTTCAGTCAATAAAATAAGAAAACCATCATATTAGTTCGAAAGCATATCTTATTAACAATAAATTTTTACGATTTATCAGAAAGAAATTGTCCTTAAACTTTTAGGATTTTAATGGGTACAAAATATTTTAAAGTAATTTGCTATGAAATTACTTTCGATCAATTTTTATATCAAAATGACTAGAAGATAAACGATGTATAATAATTAAAATCATAATGTTTCATTATTTATATTTTTTCATAATTTTAATATTAAATATGTGTCTTCCAACTAAAACAAACAAAATTCTCACACGTACTTTTAAATTAATGCATTTTTTCCAATGATTATGTCCACAACGTGTCTTAAAATTCAACAATAAGCGGTTACTGGTTTTGCCAGGTTGATAACTACATGCACATGATTTAATTTTGGGACACGATGTATATCTAAATCATATATAGATTTAATTTAACTAGTTTAAGAAAACAAAAAGCTCACGTCTTATTCTTAAGATTTGAAATTCGCGCATGCGTCGACTGAAGCCACGCCTTCTAGCGAAAGAGATAACATTTTAGTCTCTGCTTTCATTCAGTTTTATCTGATTTATAGTACAATTGATTTTTAGATAAAGTATTTGTTACTATCGAAATGACAATTATTTTATTAGCTATCAACTACGAGTATAATATTGTCGGCTATTTACAAAAAGCTGACGAATGTCTAGGAGAAACGTCGTAAAAATTTTCTTTGTAACTTTTTTAGCTTTATAAGTCGAGTAATAGTAAATTAGTGACATTTTATATCTGAGATGCCTCAGACCTAATAAGACAATAGTTGTTCAATATAGACGTATATAAGAAAGAAGAGCACTTTTTTATTTTCGAGGGTTTTATGCCATTCTTATATCACTTTGTTTGAGAATTTTTTTTGAACTTTTTTAATTAACGATATGAATTTTTAATAAAGCAATACAATGTGTCAAGCGTTTGTGTTTTATTCTTATTATATTAAGACGTGTACAACGTGATAAAAAAACGGATGTGTTTTAGTACGTGTGTTTACGCAGTGTAAACTGACGATTACAAGATACATTGATTGAATTGCTAATTTATATATAAATATATTGTTGTATTAAAAATACGTGTATCATGGAATTTTACTACTAGACACAGATAGCAAAGCTACAGATACGAGCGTTACCGTGAAATATAACTTGTTTTTCCCGAACATCCAAATAACTTTCTGTTTCATAGTAACATCTCTTTTATCAAGACTAATCACGCTCCACGGATAGCGAAGGTGTCTTTTTCACTTTTTTTCCTGGAAACTTCAATTCATTACACATTGAAACTACGAAAAGTTGCCGTTTTAATTAAAGATATTCACTGAAAACCCGCCCCTGAAGCCTTAACTCACTGAGACGCGGTTGGCTTATTTTTTTTTCAGTACACTCATTCCCGCCTCTGTGACCCTCCCAAACAAACAGCTAAGTACTTTAAAAACAACACGTTTCTTGACTGATTTTAATCTTTATTACTAGTAGTTAAAGTCTTGTTTTGCTTGAATAATTTAATTTCTTAATTCTTTATTGAATTGTGTTACAGCATTCAGTTCATTTCATGAAAGAGGAGACAGGCAGCCAAGATACGTTCAGTTGCCCGCGGGTTTTCGCGAGGACAGACGTGTTCGGGAATGATTAGCTCTCCCGATGAAATAACTCGTAAAACTTTACGTATTATTTACAATTGACTTTAATTTAATTTTAATTCGTTATAAATTTGTTCAGTTTTATTCCATACATCAAGAAGTTACTATAGAATTTTGAAGGTACGTAATTTCTATGTTCAAGATTTAGTTTGTGTTAAGTTAATTTGATTTTATGTTCTTTTAATGACACTTTTTATCATCTTTTCTTGATACATAACTTTTAAATTATTCCTATTTCCGTACATTTTAACGCTTTACAATAATTATCAACATTCATCTTTGTTTTAAGAAATAATTTCAAATTTCGGTAACTTTTTTATTGAATATAAATCTATAAATAAACTGGAAAAAATACAATGCTCCTAAATATAAAAGACAAACAATTATATCTAATATGTACGTTCATATGAATTGATCGGCTTTACAATGAAACGCAATCAAATATAAGTAGTATTATAATGGTCTACAATCATGTATACTAACATTCTTGATCCATTAAAATAATTTTAGTAAAATGTAACTACTTTATAGTACGTTGGTTAGATGACTTTAAATGTGGTCATAATTCAAATCCATTGAGGTCATAATTTCTGCGATTTTTTTTACAAATAAGTACTTACTTTGGGTATTTTAATTCATTTGCTTTTTTCTTTCTTTAATAATAACTAATAATTAAATTGTATAAACTTTCGTGAGACTCATCATCAATCTGCCCTTATCCCTATCGAGGGTCGGCACAGTATGTACTACTCCTCCATACGTCTCTATCAGCCGTCATATCCGTCACTTTAAACTTTCGTGAGACTATTATAAACAAATGTTTACATGCACATACATACATTTAAGACATTTTAATTGTAAATTACTTTTTTTCTAATTCTTAAGTAAGGCAAGCAATTCTATAATGTTACTAAGTTTCTACTTAAACTATAGCACTAAGACGACAGAGTCCTGGCACCTATAATAAGGGTCTAGAGCCTAGTTTAGGAACCAGGCGTACTACTACTTAGTAAGTTAATCATACTTTTTTTGCCTAAATAAATCAGTAATAACTAGTTAACAGTTCCGTATTTAATTTAATTTTAATTATTACGTTTGCGTTTTAATACTATTATCAAAAAACTTTAATTTACCAACTCATTTTTTTAATTATTCATTCGTATTAGTAAAAATCATTGCAATGGATATATTTTTGACCCGCAAGAGACCTATTTAATGATTGTGTTTATCTAAAGTTATCTAAGGGCATTCATAATCAAGACTTCTATGATGTTTACAAGCTGCATTAATAATTATTATAACATTGAATATACAATTTAAACATATTTATACGTTGTTTAAAACATTAATAATAAAATAGATTGAGAATTCAATTTATTAATCTTACTAATATTATAAATGTGAAAGTTTAGATAGATGGAAGAACGGCTGCTTGTAGCTCACTGAAATTTGTCATATTCTGGAAGAACACATACTAGTTTTTTTTTAATTCCACGCGGACGGAGTCAAGGGTGACAGCTAGTTTATTATATTTTTATGTTTACAAATTCACTTATTACAAAGGGATAAGATTTGTGGTAATAACTATAGTGCGTTTTGAATAAGAATGTGTACATAAAAGATTTTAATCTATCAAAAATCGTTAGCAATGTTACTGTCGATTAAGAAAAAGAAAAAAACATACAAAAGAATTATGAACCTTCTTTTAAAAGTCTATTAAAAAAGTATATTTGCGTTTCATAAAACAGTGATATCGATTAACCAGTCTCTAAGTATTAATTATCAACTTTAATATGTCAATATTACAGCGCAAGTAATTACCTCCTACCACGAATCAATATTCTTTAATCACTTAAAACTTTTCGAGCTGTTCGATTTACCAGCGAACGATATCACCAATTCGTACAACGGAATGCTTTTGTTAAATTAATTTATTAACACTATTTTATTCACGATTTTGTCTATTATACTAAATAATGATTTCGATAAATTGCGTCTTAGGAAATTAAAAAAATATAATAGATAATGATTTGACTTGCGGTGGCTTTCGTATGAAAAATCGTCATATGTATATTTTATCACATAGAACATCCTAACATTAGGAGCATAAAGCGCTGTTTATAACTTTTTTCGATGCCTGTTTTTCAACTAAAATACTTCGTTTACAAGAACTTCTTAACCACGGCCCTGTGATGTAAATGATTGGATCATCCGCATGATAAGGTTAATACCGGATTGAAAACTTCGAGAAAAGTCGTCTAATTTTTGAATTTCAAGCACGTTAAAGAGACTTGGTCGGATTAACATATTTTAGAAGCGATTCGCACCTGCTTCGTAGCAAAGTTGTCCCGGCGCCGCGTGGCGCTTCAAGTGTTAATTCCAGAAAGTTGTTTTACCTCTGTTCAGATTGGAGAGTTCCGAATGATATTTAATTAAGACGTCTCAACGATCTAATTGTGTTATTAATTAACGTTTATTCTGTTCAAAAAAAAATTAAAGAACGGTACACCAATTACGCGGTAACACACATAAAAAGTTGACGATTGAAGATTGAGTAAATATATTTTTATAGTTAATCTGGGTTTATCGGATATCATTTGTATTTTGACAATAATATATAATTTTTGAATACCACAAACACATGTATATGTGTATACGCACACAAACCCATTCACACACAGGAAAATTTTCTGTAAAATTGTTGTTATAAGTTTATAAATAAAATCTAGGGAATATATTAAATCAATTTTTTCACACTAAATTCGAATGTAATATTGTGCAAAGTACTCAACTTCTTAATACAGGTCTCTTAGTTAAACAGCCAAAAGAACACTGGCTGATAAAATTATAGTGTAAAATAAAAAAAGTAATATAGAACTTCACTGCAGAGTTGTATTATTACATTTGTTATCTCTTTCTTAACTCTTTGATAAAACAAAGACAACAATATTATACAGGTTTCACTACACTCTAAACCCATAGCTGCAGTTATAAACAAACCAGTAGTTAGATCAGTCTTAAACTGTAAATGCCTCCTCAAACTGTAAATGCCTCCTCAAGGCAAACAGTGACTACTCAGTCACAAAAAAAAAGATCAGTCTTATTACAATTTAAAATTATTCAAAAACTTCATTACTTCGCGTATTGTAAGAAAAAGTATTTAAAGTCAGAAGATATTACAAAATTTACGTACCCTCATTCCAGGCGCGGGTTGCTCCATAAAATGGCCGACCTGCAAAAAGTTGACGTGTGAAAGTTTGGCATATTCCGCACAAGTCTGAGGTGAACAGATGAGCCGTTATATTAAACAGCGGGGCGCCGCACTTCATTTCATAGCGAACTTATAAACGCCTTTTTTTAATCGACATACGAAAATTTTGGATGCGGCATTTTATTATATTAATTACTAATATGGTAAAAAAGTGACAAGGAATTGTAATTTTTACACTTAAAATACCCTTACTAAAGTTAAAATAAAAACAACAACTAACATAGCATCTAATTGCACCTTTTCCATCTAAAATAAGATTTTTCTATTGCATCTCTCATTTTATTTTCTAATGATATTTACCACATTCAATTTATTTCTTGTATGAGGTGAAATGTACAATTTTTTATTTTCCCTTTAACTAATTTTTCTATTCTATTTAAAATAAGTACGCATCCATTTTTTCGATGATCCTTGTAAAGGAACGAGTAACTTTCCGGCGCAGTCACGGCAAAGAGGCTCTTTGTAAAAGAGTGTTCTTTTTGAAAGAAAGTTATGGCTTATGGATTAAATTTTCTTCTTCTTGCTTTAATACTCCGACGTCTTGCAAACTGGAAGGCATGAAATAAAGTGCGCTTTACACGTGTTCCAACATTATTTCTATTTATGTATTTCTTTAACGAATAAGGCTACGGAAATTTATGTCAAATTAAAACGTACTGGCACGTTGATTAGTTTCGGACCCGTCAAAAATCTTTCGTCAATCAAAATGACTCACGAAAGTTTTAATAAGTTAATAGTATTTATGAAAAACATATATTATGCGTCTCTAAAATATGTGTGATAAGAACATTGACTTTTAAATTAAAATTCAATGAACAAAATTCCACAAAAATTTACATCATATTACAACTATTTATCCTTAACCGTCGACGAGTTTTAACACAAACAAGATCGCTTTGGTCTGCACATTAATGTTATTATAACCGCGTACTAATCAAGGAAATGAGGTGAACCAACAAAGGGTATCCGTTTACGTGGCCTTTGTGCTTCGTTTCCAGTACTCGCTTACATTTAAAAGTAATTAACAAAATATATAATATAAATGTTATTAAAGTCGAAAGTTGAATGGAACGCAACATAAAGACATGTTGAAATTATCTAGAAGTATATAATTTTAGACAATAAAGATAGAATCATTTGGCGCGATACCGTGATTTAGTTACAAAGTCCAGTGTCAGAAAGAATAGTGAGGGGACACAAACGTCGACATTTTAGTAAGGCTAGTGTTGTGTCAATACTAACAGTAATTAAAATCAAACATTTTTAATGCACCAATCTTACTAATATCATAAATGTGAATGTTTCGATGGATGGATTGATAAATGTTTGTTTGAAGGTATCTCCAGAACGGCGTAATAGATCCGGCTGAAATTTGGAGTAGATATGGAAAATAGTCTGGAAGAACACATATGCTACTTATTTATTTTTTGTTAATTCAACTAGGACGGAGTCACGGGCGACAGCTAGTAGTCTAAAAAGCAAGGGTATTGACTTATCCACCTGATGTGGGTTCGTCCATCCATCCAGCCATTCTATTGTCATGACCATAGATTATACTATAGGACCGTAGAAGCACGAGATTACCGGCTGCAATTATTTGGAATTGTTACAAGAAATAGTAAAAACAAAAAAATATCGGTTACTTTGACAAACATATTAAGTCTCGGTCGTTCATAACTGTATTAAAAGTAAATCAATTTCATCAAAATCGCCGAAAAAGCTTACCGATTTTAGGAACCACATAAGACTGATGATTGTAGGATATTATACTTTTTACATAGACTAAATTATAACACTATTTACAAGCAAAATACGAATAATTACAGTGTATTTAAAATCAGACAAAATTATGAACTAATCAATCAACTAAAACAGAGTTGTATAAAGAAGTAACAAGTCATCCCGACACCGTTATCATAAGTGTAATTAAAATTAATCATCAACCTTTTTAATGATCTTATGATTAACTGTACAATGTATAATTTTTGCTAAGTCAGAGGCTATGAATTAATCTCTATTAATCTTTACATGCGAATATTAATCTAATGTTTTGTTTTTTATTATTTTTTTTAGAGACAAGACATTATTAATTGTACTTTTGTTATTCTGATTTGAGAAGCATAGAATGTCTTAATGTAAAAAGCACACCGTTATTAAAGGGAGTTAAAATATAAAATATTTAACTAAATCAAAATTGAAATGGTATTAGCACATTGGTCTACAACTGCTTGCTAAAAATTAAAGTTTTAATATAACTTAAATAATCCAATTAATTTGATATTCCCGAAATTTCGTGAAAGATTATCAAATGATTAATTGTAAATAATTGTTAAGTCTTAAAACAGCTGTCGTCGTGACTGCGCCCGCGCGGAGTTAATGACAAACTTGATTAGTAGCTTATGTGTTCTTCAAGGATATCTCATACAATACCAAATTTCAGCATCTACGCATGTTCTGGAGATACCTTCTAACAAAAATACATACATCTATCCAAACAATCGCATTTATAATATTAGTAAGATTATATTTTACTAAGGAATGTTATCCCAACTAGTTAACGTAATTTGCTCAAGCTTAATGTACAGTTAATCTCATCAAGTTAGATGTTTCGAGATGTTCATGCCACGGTAACGCAACGTCTAACATCACCCAACTAATCTCGGATAATTAGAGTGTGCAATATTAACAAGAACATAGTCTTACTGACTCTGTATTATTCAAGAGAAAGCCAAGAAAACGGCCATTCGAAACCGCCAAACTTAATTAATAACTCTAGAACTTTATTTTTATTAAACAAAACATTTTTTTTCGACATACAGAGACTATAATTAGAAACTAAACATTGAAAAACGTATAATTTATATTAATTAAGTAAGAAATAACATTCACTAAATTCCATATAAATGTTTCAAGCGAACTCTTTCCCTAAAATCACAATGTAGAGTGATCTATGAAATATTTTATAAGTTAACCCTTAAATGGACGATTTTTTTTTTTACGTTTTAAAAAAATATATTTGTGTAATCATTTATTTTTAATGCATAAAAATATTGGATAGTGCCAACATTAAAAAAAGTACAAAATTCGTTCAGAAATAAGAACTAGTTGTCAAAATTAACAAAAAAATAAAATAAAGATAATTTTATCTGTGATGTTTAGTATGTTGTTTAAAAACAACATTGTCCATTTAAGGGTTAAAAGATAATTACTGTTTAATTATATGTTTTCGTATTTAAAAATATGTGTACAGTAAAAACTGTAGGATAAGTAGTAATTACAACTAATTTTAATTGTATACAACGAAAGTTTTCAGGATTTAATCTATATTTTAGACGATCGTTGGATTTTTTAATAATTTTTAGGGTATATGAATTTTTAAAGAAATCTATTACCGAGCTTGTCTTGCCGTTAAAATTGATGTTTTTTTATTTCGTTTGTGTGGCAATAAAAAATGAATTACCATACAAACTGTAATGTTTCATAGAATTAATTAATCGTACACAACATGGCGTATCTTCGTCAGAAGTATAAAAGTTCAACTTTATCCAGTACCAACTTAACAAAGAAAATCGTGTAAACAATTTGTTAAATAAGCAACGAAACAATCTAGTTGCAATGCCATTCCGCAGCGCTTGTGGTATAAATATTAAATTTTACTGCGCATCCCCGCGCGTACTGCTGAGGGCAATCACATCACACCTACCAACGCATAATTACAAATACTAAAATTGCTACATCACAGTTATGTTACAGTCACAAAAATTGACTGATGACATATTGAAAATGTTGTTTTCAAAATTATAATATTTTTTTTAATTTATAACTTTTTAGATTATATGTGATATGTGATATTTTCGCAATTCGATTCTCATCAATCTGAATCGTCAAACATTCTCTCATTGGGAGAAACTTATTAATTATATTTTATTGGTTTACTCATGTAACCTTAATGAGACACATCATAATTCGATGAACTGCAAGAAACACAGATATTAATTGCTATAACCTCTTTGCTGATATGAATCTGAAAATTAAACTTTTATCAATTCAAAATATTTCTTAAAAGTTCAACGCCAGCTCATCTAAGTACCAAATAAATATTCAATTGAATTTTATATTTATCTATAATATTTCTAAGACTTTCTAAGCTAGTGGAACGACTCTGAACCGTTCTTGGATATCACTTTACGTGTTAAAGAATTCGCAGTTAGGAAACTATAAAACGCAAACTCAAGCCGCGCTCCAAACATGAAATTGCTATACACTCATGGTTATGATCGCTACTTAAACCTAACTATAGAGATATATCTACGAATGATTGTAACGAATAGCATGCTTGAAAATCAATAAATTATTTATAACGTATTCAATAAAGATTCTAGGACATCGATCCGAATGGATTAGAATTAGTACTTTGTAGAATTTTTGTAAATACCGATTAACTGAATATTCCTCGAACACTCAATGTTGATTATCTATATATATAAAAGAAAGTCGTGTTAGTTTCAGTATTACTAACTCAAGATCGGCTTTACCTATATGGCTGAAAATTAGTCAGGAGGTAGCTTAGAGCCAGGAGACGGACATAGGATACTGTTTATCCCTTTTTTTAAATATTTTTTTGAATTTATGCCTTGAAGAGATGCTTATTATTTAACTTACTAATATTATAAATGCGAATGTTTAGATGGATGTGATGTGGATAGATGGATGGGTGGGCTTACACTAATTAAGTTTTTTTTATATATCCACGCGGACGGAATCGCGGGTGACAGCTAGTTCTAAATAAGGCGGTGTAATAACCTTATCTAACTTTTTATACACTTTTGAACTAAATAGAAATCTAAAGAACATAGTCTCAAAAGTACATCGCAGTGATTGAGAGATTTATAATTTTGACTAATTTTTTTGTGCCCCATGATGTGGATAAATTACTTAATGTCTTTCTAAATGTCACTTCGACTATTAAGTTTATTTATGGAGTCGAAACAAATCTTTAGTTCAAAGAACAGTTATTCTTCAAGTTTAATACCATTAAGCCGGCACGCTCGGTCGGCGATAAACAAGCGATGACAATGCACGAGCAAACCCACTCTACTAAATTAACTCACCACTACCTATACTTGTTACTTGCATTTGTACAAGCGTTACATCGTTGCGTAATATATGACATTTTCATATTACAAATTTGTTTACTGATAAAAGTTCTATAGAACATTACACTTCATCATATTTCTTTGTCTTTTCCTTTTTTCAATCTCGTTTTGGATACCTTACAAATTTTATTAGCAATAAATTGTTCAAGTAAATAATTTAAACACTCATAGTGGTCAAGGTTTCCTCAGTCCAATAGATGGCCAAAAGATATAGAAGAAAATCGGTGTTAATGTAAATTATTTGGGAAGGTCTATGCAGTAATTTTTTTCGATAATCTACGGAGTGATTATTATCAATCTGTTCTATAAAGCCTTGGTAAAAGGAAATTTCATGTTATAATAATAACTACAGCTTTAATTAAAATAAGTAATTGCGTCCCGAAGGCCTAATTTAGTTCTCTTTCTCTTCCCACGCTTTTTCTTATAAGGAATGTATGGAAAGTGGACTTTCCGGATGAGAGGATGCATGGAAAGGGAAAATATTTTCTTTCTGTGCATCCTACTCTCCGTCGATTAAAGGTAGGCAACGCATATGCAATTACGTATGTCTATGGCCAACGGTCATTTCGCTATTTCAGCGATTTCATGTGGCCACTCGCTCGTTTGCCACCTTATGATATAAAAAAAGTAAAAAATTTTAGATAGGATTTTTTTTCCTTTTAAAAAAATGTCATTACATTACGGTGTGTAGGACGACGAAATGTTTTATTTGTATTTCAGGGGTGAATTCGATACGTTATTCCTCCAATACATTCTGATAAATTTGTTTGATTGGATCGGTTTGTAAATCTTACCGCAAATTTTTGAATAAAAATAAACGCTTTGTGTTGTTATTTTCCATTTGCGAGCTTAATCCAATTTTTAATAAATCAGACGTTTGTCGGAAACAGAATGGAAATTAAAGCTTATAGTAACGTCACAATAAAGATATATTTAATAATGAAAGTATAATTTTTTTATTTTCCTTACTTATGTTAGGAAGAAAATCCAAAAATGTGCTAGTGTATTGACGCAACACTAGCCTTACTAAAATGTCGACGTTTATGTAACCTCACAACTCATTCTGACACTTGACTTTGTAAGGAAAGCACGTCATTCGCGCCAATTGATTCTAACTAATACAATCTAAAACTCATAAACAATAACTCAGTACGCACTGTTTAGGTTGCGATTTCATAGGTTGCTGTGAACAAGTCCTTGCTACGCCTGTAATTTACATTTACTAAAAATAAATGGCTACTATCCTATATTTTTGTTTATAAAATCCAAAGTAAATATATTTGTCGATTTTCATATGATTTAAATTGTAATAATATCAGCAACTTCCAAGGCATTTCGATTAGAACGATAAGCTGTTGTTTATAAAGACCAGTCTTTACTTTAGTGCCTAAACAGTCCACCCTAAAGAATAAATCCTCACATTCGCATGCCCCGCGGCGATTAACACGGCTAATTCATATTTGTCTTCGTTGAAAGCTAGCACCAGTTAATTGCTACACTTCACTGATTCACAGTATTATAGCAACTTAGTAAATAACAAGCTCGTGATTTAATCAGTTTTAACTATTTCAGTATATCTGTTATGTTCATTTTGTTTACTAGATATAGTATACGCAAGATTGGGTTGATAAAAATAGTACATTTTCTATTTGCTAATATTATTTTCGGGAGCGTCGGTGGCTCAGTGGTCAAGCACTTGGCTTGCAATCTGCAGGTCCTGGGTTCGAATCCCGCCATGTACCAATGTGTTTTTCTATTTACGATTTACATATGTACATTTATCCGACGTTCTTACGGTGAAGGAAAACATCGTGATGCAACCTGCATATATCTGAGAAGAAATTCAAAGATATGTGTGAAGTCAACCAACCCGCACTTGGCCAGCGTGGTTGACTATGGCCTAATCACCCTTAACTTAGTGTAGGCTCCGAGCCCCTCGGTGGGGACGTATAGTGAGCTGATGATGATGATGATGAATATTATTTTTGTCTCTATTTTCTCCATTTCCTATTTATGAATGACTATTTATCTACTAGCGGTCGCCCGCGACTCCGTCCGCGCGGAATTAAAAGAATCATATTTAGTTGCCTATACGATCTTCCAGACTATGTTCAATATGTATGCCAAATTTCATCGAGAGCCTTTCAACCGTTCTGGAGATACTTTCAAACATCCATCCATCCATCGAAACATAAGCACTTATAATATAAGTAAGAAGTAA
Source organism: Papilio xuthus (assembly GCF_000836235.2). Classification (NCBI taxonomy): domain Eukaryota; kingdom Metazoa; phylum Arthropoda; class Insecta; order Lepidoptera; family Papilionidae; genus Papilio; species Papilio xuthus. Next base: position 2,029,469 of record NW_013531700.1, read on the forward strand.
GTTATAAAAAAAACTTTTTGTTCAATATATTTTGATTATTTAAATACAGTTTGATATATTGTCGAATTTAACAACAGCAAAAGTTATATATATAAGTTAGTTTCTACAACAAATCTTACAACACGCTTATACATATAAGAGAGTTGTTTCGGCATCCTTAAAAAAGGATACAACTGGAAAGAGGAAATTACATTCTTATCTTAAGCCAGTGACCGCAATCTGCTCAAGATAACGCTAATGTCGGCCAAATTGTACTCTTGTGAGCTTTATTTTTGTTAATTATCATTGGATTTTATGCCTATTACTGCAACACTGAGCCCTCTTAAGTAACCATAAGAAATCTGGAAGTGTAGATTTCTACCCTTTGTGTAGTTTTATCACAACATAGTGTCGTTCATGATATTCTATTTGAAACAGATATATGTATCGGCAGGAAAAAAATCACAATGTTATACAGTGTACTACCAGCTACGAGCCCGCTACGAGCTACCGGCGCAGGCTACGGGCTACGAGCTTCTAAATGTTAGTTATTAAGTGTATGTTTTGTTGATGACATAATTATCTACTAACTCAAAACTTAATTTTAGTTTAAAATGAACGTAAAATGATACTTAACCATCCATTTAAATTGCCAAAAGGTCATATTACAGTTAGTTAAATAAAAATGCGTTTTTATATATACAGCACACTCTACGGCTACAATCTAGTTCGGAAGACGCAGACTCCGTGGCGCCGGACAGACTGGCGTCGGAGGGGCGACGCCAAATGTTATTGATAACTATGGGGGAGCTTGTTTTGCTACTTAGGGCTGTCACAGTATACCTATATCCGAACATTGGTTAAAACTACCAAAAATTTCCCAATCATGACTTGTCGCACAACAATAAATTGACGTGTATCTTAGAACCTTAGTGACGATGTATGAAAACGACGTCAAATGACTCATTTTACTCAACCTTATACCCTACACTGATGTCAAACTTAGACCAAATATGAATTATCCAAACCGGAAGGGGTGGCAACCCTAGCTACAATTCTCTTTGCGAACATTATGAAATGAAGCCAACATTTAATAGTTTTGTTATATTTTTGCCACTTGCAACTCTAGTAGAACTTTGTATGACAATAATTATTTAGTTAATTAAATTCTATTGTTTGATAATTGGTTGTATGATGGTTTTCCTTTAAAATACGGACATTTACAGACTGATTTAAAAGTTTCATGACAATTAATTCTTTGTCTATTTTTTTTTTAAATGGGCTCAACAATACTTACATCTGCTAAAAATATTACGTTAATTATAATTAACGTAATATTTTTAGCCTATAAATTCCGCTATATAATAGGTAGCCTAAAAATTCCGTTAAAACATGATTTATGTAATGTTTTAGCGTAAGCAAACAATAACAACAAAATGAATGGTTCATTAAATATGAACTTTTCCCCAACGAAAAAGAAGTATTGTGAAAAATACATTTGCGAAATGCATAAATCTAAACTGGCTTCGAATAGATTTATCCGAAAATGGTACTTAATACAATGATGTTAGGGTTGATAGTTGTAAAGCATTTAGTCTAGTCGTTAAAAGTATACGGAGCCAAACAGGAAGCGAACAGCGGTTGGTAGACAAAGCTCGTTGCTCACCGGATGTGGGTGTATCTGAAAGTTGCGTTTCCAGTTAATGTGGAAAGTGCTTATGTTGACTACGATGTTGTTTTAAAAAAAAACTAATTATTTTAAAAGTTAGTCTTGCTAGGAAAACGAGAACGAAGCGAGGTATTTTACTAGCTTACGGTCACATTATAATTTTAAATATTAATGCTGCAATAATATGTATTACATTAGACTATTGAAAGTTATATCTCACGGAAATAAATTGGTTTGAGTTTAAAAAGAGAGGTCTCGATGTCTTTTCGATCCGAGTGGTGTTCTTTCTGAAAGCATCAAACGAATTCGAATTATTACTATCTTGACCAACTTTCGCTCGCGACTCCGTCCGCGCTAAATTAAGAACAAACTTAAAAAGTAGCCTATGTGTTCTTCCAGACTATGTTTTATAGCTATGCCAAATTTCAGCTAGATCCATGCAGCCGTTCTGAAGATACCTTCAAACAAATATTCAACCATCTAAACATTTATAATATTAATAGTAAGAACAAAGTACTAATTACACTGTGTACTACAACTTTTGCTATTGTCTACAGACCAGATGCGGGGCCCGTAGTGAACTGAGTCACGATGCTGCAGTGGTCATTGCTGTTCCTCACACTATTATGTCTCTCAATAAAAGGTAAATTAAGCTGTTGTATTGCGACTGTTTTATTGAATTACTAGCTGTCGCCCGCGACACTATTCGCGCGGGAATTTAAAATAGATGTTGGCCGATTCTCAGACCTACTCAATATGCTCACAAAATTTCATAAGAATTGGTCAAGCCGTTTCTGAGGAGTATGGGAACGAAAATTGTGACACGAGAATTTTACATATAAGATATGTCTTTTCTAAGTCTTTTTCATCCTACATATAGTATTTGAAATTATTCAAATTCGTTAATCCTTTAATACGTAGCAATGTTTATGTTGTTGGTATTTTACTTAAGCATGACGTATTTTTCAGATATAACAGGCAGTTGGGAGGAATGGTGGACATACGATGGAATATCAGGTGAGCTTTAAAACCATTTTATACATTCGTCTTAATTAATAATAAAATTGGACTATGTAGTACATGATATAGGAAAAGTCATATTTCTTGCACATGGTGCATCGTGCAAAATATTTGTCTTTACGTCTGTGCAAGTCCGTGTTTGTTCTGTGTCGGATCTACGGAACAGCTGGACCGATTTTGACGCCACTTTTATGGGAAGGTAGCTAATACACGCGAACTTAATACAGGCATTTTATAAAGCTGCGCTGAAATCTACAGAATACATTTGTTAACTTTACATAGTGATGTCCTTAGATAATTAAAATTAATCATATTATTATACATTATGATAATTGAAACAAACTTAGATTCATATTTAGAATTACAATTGTCAACAATTACTTCAACTCTCGAAGTTAACCTTTCAAAAGCCATTGTAGGAAATATCTTAAAATCGACAATATGTTTTTATCCATCACTCGAAAGTAGGGCGTACGCTACATATCCGAGTAATGACACCGGGTAATGACCGTTGATAGTATCTTAATGATAGTGCGCGCTCACTTGTGTCATTACATTGAATAGTCAGTCTACGACCGACGCGACCGTACTTAGCTATCCATTTTCGGTTTTCCGACTTCACTTAACATTAACAAGTCTATTTGGATATACTTACATGAATACGGCAACGAAATTAAAAGCGTAATACGCAAAGAGGTTAATTAAATTAATGTAGTGTTCATATAACATACTTAAATTTCTTCATTTGTTTTTGTCATTTTACGAAAAAACCGTTCATAGACTATTCGATACCATTATTATTACAGGATACACCAAAAATAACATCAAAATATACTTAGAACAAAATTTTCTAATTTGACGAAAAAATTGATTTCATTTCGTCAATCGAACCCGTGTCAATAAGAGTCACTTAAATAAAAAAAAACTAAATCTTTAGTGTCTTGTATCTTATTTGTGCAACTACGATATATGTTCAGACAGCGAAAGATAAAATGTTTCTGTGCAAATTCGCTAAAATTTAAACATAAAAGAGCATACTAATACGTCTCACCGGACGTGATTATATCGTAATGTAACATTACCCACGAACCAGTGCACTGAGATGACCAAATTTTGCGGCGTCCCGAATTTCTATTCAATTCTATGGAACTATTTAAGGGCATTGAATAGGGTCCTTTATATTTGAGTAACGTAATGTGTAATGAATTTTGATTCGTCATTGTGATAGTATTAATCTAAATAAGGGAGATTATACACATAGCTCTTTTAGTCATAAAGCATAAATATAGATATTATTATAACCCAAATACAATGTGTATTTGGGTTATAATAAAATCCAAAAATGTATTCTTCACCTTTTATTAGTGAGTCGTTAATTTGATACTTAAGAAGCCTTTAGTGTAGATTCTTCATATTTAATGTACAATCGGGGTTTAAGTAACCATTGAACAGAGTTTTATGGATATAAAGTTAACAATTGATGTTCACCACAGGTCCAGGATTCTGGGGACTTATTAACCCTCAATGGAGTATGTGCAACAAGGGTCGTCGCCAAAGTCCCGTTAACGTCGAGCCAGAGAAGCTGCTGTTTGACCCATGGCTGAGAGATATACAATTTGATAAGCACAAGGTAAAAACAAAATGATAGCGACAGATACATGTATTCAGTCTTAATAAGATAAATTATCTTTTACATATATTCATTTTCCTATTCATCTTCTATCCTATCGAGTCCATCTCCATACACATGTATCCTTATTAGAAAAGTGTGGGAAGAATAGAAGGATTTGACTGAGTCCATAGGTAATGGAAGCTATTGCTATAAAATAGTTATATTTATAGATCATCTCTAAAACTACCGCATCATTTATTTATATTTGAATCACCATGTTCCCGCATATATCAAAACACGTAATACGAAACAAATTAAAATTTAAAATTACACACGCGACGGAGGGTCGAAAATGTGTGTAAAGCCGGCAAAATGTGCGAATTAACATTGCAACCAGAGTGTAATCCTGCTCTAAAACATGCTAAGCTTGCCGTGATAGACGCGTTTACTCTCATTGAAAGAGACGCGACTCGATTTATGTTGCCTGCGAAAGAATTCAATGAAAGTATTTTTAATTACCATCTTGTAAATGTGACTTCATTTATAAATTAACTGAAGCGTTTTAACCCTCAATTCGACGGTGTCCAGTGTGACGAACAACTAATTAAAAAAAATCTACTAAATTAGTTTAGAGAAAATTGCGTAAGTTTGACTTTACTAAAAAAAAACCAGTTTTATTGGTAAAAAAAATTTCGTCTAATTAAGGGTTAAAGAAATTAAGTTTATTTTTTTAACAAAACACTGTATTTAATTGGGATTATTTGGAATTTATCGGGATTTTACCTCGAGCAACTAGCCAAAGTTAAATTTGAAAACTCATAGAAATACTCACATGATTTAAATAAGTAATCTGGCTACAAAGTGACGTTATCTTACTCTACCACTAAAATACTTATGAACAGCATTTATCTACGATTTATTATAGGTTTAAAATACGTGATAGTTAACATTTCTTGAATTTACGGTTCCGTTATTTGAAATCAACGTATCACGTTTCTAAACACGCAGCCCAATGAATATTCCAAATGGGGTCGTGCGTAATTATTCATTTAGACTGAATTACAGTCCGGTAATGCCATGGTAATATATTCGAAGCGATAGTCTATCTCGAACGACTATCGCAAACTTTTTGCAACATACATTGCCGGTCCCGTTCTAGACTCGAGTGAGGTTGCTTTAGTTTTTGCCGCATTACACTAACGCTTTGTCCTTTGCAATTCTAATTATATTACCAAATTGACCGTGTAATATTCCACTTGACCTCGTAAGATAAGTGTTGTGATACAAGTAATTTATACAGTACAGTTTTAATTTTAAAAACCAGCCCTTTGATAATACAATATACTGCAATTTCAAAAAATTCTACATAGATGGCGTTGTTATTAATTTATAAATAAATCGAGTACCATCTTATCCTACTAATATTATAAATGCGAATGTTTAGATGGATGGATGGATGATTTTTTGAATGATTGTATCTCCGGAATGGCTCAACAGATCTTTATGAAATTTGGCACAAATGTAGAACATAGTCTGGAAGAATATATAGGCTCCTTATTCAGTTTTTTTTTTAAATTTGCGCGGACGCAGTCCCACGCAACAACTACAAGGGTATAAACTTGAAATTCGACTCCAAATTTTCTATTATTAAATTTTGTATAAAAATTTCCCTTGTTGTATTCGCGTGTGTAACAGTAATCCGTCATTTGTAGTCAAAGCGCAGTAAGTTTCAAGGTTATAATCAAGGTGGGCCCATTGATTGATAGTATCGCTTCGCCGCGGGGCAACCACTCGTTTCACACCCTGATTCATTTGATGTTACACGCCTTAATCAATTTTGATCAACGCTAAAAATGTGTTGAATCTATTATACAATAACACGCACAAGAATACATGGAATAGATTTCTAATTAATTAAGTATTTGATAAAACTTCGATGAGATAATAAAAGAAATTAAAAACTGTAGAAATGTTTTGATAAGCGGCTAAAAACCATGCAAGTTAGGTTAGAAAAACTATTTGTTTATACAAATGAATATTGCTGGTCTCATGGTCTGTACAATCTTCATTATAATTATAAAAAGCAGCAGATTTCTTGTTTGTTTATCAATTCCATTCCAACTATTCTTTAACCCTTTGATCGTATGCCCGAAACCTTAACCATTAGGCTATTTGAGCTTCAAATAAATTTCAAATCAGCATTAGGATATAACTTAATTACATATCGAATAACCAATACTTTTAACGATTACCTTGTTATACAGGTGAGCGGTGTTCTACAAAACACCGGCCAGTCTTTAGTATTCCGTGTCGACAAGGACTCCAAACATCAGGTGAACATAAGTGGTGGACCGCTCTCTTATCGGTACCAGTTTGAAGAGATCTACTTCCACTACGGCCTTGAGGATCATCGTGGATCAGAGCATCAGATCGACCACCATACGTTTCCTGGGGAGGTATGTCTTTACACTTGAGAAATTTGTGTCGTCTGCAAAATATTAATGTAAAGATAATTAGTATTAATTAGTTATTAAAAGTTGAGTTCGTAATTCATTTCATCGGTGGACTATCGTGTGATCTATTTAATGTGTAGACGTAACTGCGCTTAACAAATGTGGTATTCAGTTCGAGTCAATTAGATAAGCTTAAGATCATAATTTTCAATAAATTAGTTTCCTGTCTCTTTTAAACATTGTTCAATATGTTGCTTTGTGCTTGCTAAAAGTATAAATCTTTTTTTTATATATTATAGTGGGTATACACAAAAATTAATATTAAACAATTATTTAAATCTGACCACAACAATGAGAACAATGCAGACAGTCTGGCGATCTCGCTAACTATGCCGCCTCGCCCGCAATCCACGCTCACCTGATACCATCTTCCATTTCAAATGTATTTTAAATTTATTATACATTCAACACTTTTACATAGAAATGTGTTCACTTTATCTATGCTATAAAATATACTTCTTCTAGTTTATTATAATGTATTATTACGTATTATATTAATTTAATAAATTAGTAAATAACGGATAATTAGTTAGAGGTTCTTTCAACGATATATTATTTATGTAAAATCATGATTTTTAACAATTACTTCATGTAATAAATAAAAAATTTCTAACAATAATATTAAAAAGGCATCGCTTTAAGTATTTCAAAATTTCTAAAACATTGTATTATATCAGATTCACAAACTTTCATACAATCTCCTGCATTACAAATTAACACCTCAAAGTTCTTGTCATTATCGGGAAAGTCGTTATTAGTCCCTCGAGGAATAAACTTCCGAACTTCAGCTATTTTAACCTCTTCTATTTGGATACGATTGTTCAACGGGTTATTAACATTGGAAGTTGAGGTTTGTAGCAATTATATCAATAGACCACTTTCTATTGTACGTGTCTTGTGTGATTTCTTTTTGTTTCAAATATTTAAATATAGAAGTTTTTTATATAAAATTCTCGCGTCACAATGCTAATAACCATATTCGGAAACGGCTTGATCGATTTTTATGAAATTTTATATACATTTTAGTAGATCTGAGAATCGCCTACTATCTATTTTTTAATCCCACGCGGACGGAGTCGCGTCCAATAGCTAGTATAGTTAGAAATTTCTTGTAAAGTAGTATGCAACTGCATATTTCTTGATAATATTTATATTGTTTTTCATTGATATTTTAGTCAGTCTTTAGCTAATGACGTGACAGATACTAAACCAAACCAATCATTTAATTATCAAACAGTTGTTGATTGCGGGGTTTGTGGTTTCTTATATAAGCTCCGTAAACTGGGGTATTCCATCAAATAACATTATTACACATTATAATACTCTTTTAATTTATATTCCTTACTTTTATCTTCTTGCCTTAGGTGATGTCATTGTTGCTCTCTATCTGGGTATTTCCACTCAACAAATTAAAAACATTTAGTATGTCTTAAAAGGGTGGACTCGCCCCTAAGTAATAAAGGAAGAAGTATCTTAATGGAGATTAAAAAATTAATCGTTACTCACGTTTGCTTAAAGACTGATTACACATAAAGGCTACAGAAAAAACACTTTGTCTCCAATCTCATACCCTTGTTCTTTGGCAGTGGAATTTCTGATTTATGCAAATCTTGTTTATACAAGTTTAATAAATAAATTATTTATTAATATGTCGTCAAAGTTCATATTTCTTGTTTTAGATCCAACTTTATGGATTCAACAAGGAACTCTATCATAACATGTCCGAAGCTCAACACAAGTCTCAAGGCGTAGTCGGTATATCTCTCATGGTTCAAGTGAGTTTTCAATGTGTTAAATACAACACGTTCAGTGCCATTGCTCAGTAGACAAAAAGTAGGCAACGGATCTGCAATTGTAGATACCCATGGGCAGCGGTCGCTTCGATATTTCGGCGAATATAGGTAGCTCGCTCGTTTACAGACTTATAAAAAAGTTAATAATTAAAAACCTTTGTGGCATTGAACCTGTTAAAATAATTATATATAAATTATTGATGTTAAGTCTTGCTATTACTATGAAATAACGTTAAAATGTGTTACAGATCGGCGAACCAATAAACAAAGATTTGAGATTGATTACAAGCGCCTTCAGTAATGTACGATTCAGAGGTACGAAAATACATTAATATTTTTAGTATTTTCTTCTGTTCATTTAAGTTAATTTAATTTTAAAATAATATTATATTTGTAACAATTCTATAGAAATAATATTTCAATATGCATCATTGCTTACAATAAGTTAAACAAATCAGTGTAGTGAAGCAAAACTGAGTCCCTTCCTAGAATCTACGTATGTTTGTAGCTTTATAATATCAACCGTAAATAGAACAGACTGACGTTGGATGGTAATTAATTCCTAGAACTTGCAATTACTATTGAAGAATTCTTTCACAGAAAATACTCATTAAATAAAAGTATTTTTTGATATTCTATAATATTTTACAGAAATATATAAAAACGTGTTTTAACCCTTTGACCGCCGCAGATTGATATTATGCAAGGCAACGTTTCGTCAAAAATACGCGCCAGTCATGGTATAAAAGGGGTTGACGTGTTTTTAAACTAAAATGGATTTGAATTGATTTTTTTTTATGGTAAAGCCCTGAATGTTTACTATATTTTATTATGAATGTAACATTTGTTTAGGAAGCTCGTTCCCAATCAAGCATTTACCTCTGAGTTCTCTACTACCGGACACCCAACAGTACCTCACATATGAAGGCTCGACCACACACCCCGGTTGCTGGGAGACGGCCGTCTGGATTATCTTTAACAAACCGATTTATATTTCAAAACAGGAAGTAAGTTAACTCAAACTGCTATAGTAATTACTTCAGTGAAACTTATTTCACTGGTTTTCCATCGTGTAGAATTAGTAAAAAGCTATAGGAAGGGGAACTATCCTTTACCTGTGCGTCCCCTTCCATGTCTATTTAAGTTAGGCAATGCAGATGTCTATAAGCAGCGGTCAATTCGCGATATTGGCGAATTTAAGCGGCCACTTGTTTGCTACCTTATTCTCTAAAAAAGAGAAAACATGGTACTAAGGTACGCACTATGGAATGAGTGCGGAAGTTAGTCATTGATCAATAAACTAAAGCAGTCCGTGTCAATTTAATTCTATGTATATCTACACTAAGGAATCCTTTATTGACTAATCAACGTCTCTGTAAAACAACAGATGTACGCCATCCGTCGTCTAATGCAAGGATCGCAAATATCCCCAAAGGCTCCGCTGGGCAACAACGCAAGACCGGTGCAGCCTCTACACCACCGCACTGTCAGGACCAACATTAACTTTAACAAACAAGGAGTACCCGTAAGTAACAATAACTCTTACGGAATTTTTGTCTTGACGATAAAGAGAGAAAAGAAATAGGTTTCTAGTCAGTAATTCTCTTTTTGGGTTAGGCAAAGGTTTGTGTTTTAACAAAACAAAAGAATTAAGATACAAATTGTTTTGGAATACCATGAAATCCAATCTCTTGCTCTTAATAAATAAGGAATACGAAATGGTTGGATAGAGAGAGTACCTTAAAATATAAACATCGCTAAAACATATATTTTTGTAAATATTTTTATACTTTTATTAAATTCATATTTTAATTAGTGATAAACAAATTTATAGAGTTTCAAGTAAATATCGTTAGGTAGAGTGGAAAGCACTGAGTTTAAGCTTACAGGATGCACTTTCATAAATTTACCGCTTTTAGTTTTTGAGCCGTTCATTTTAAAGATAAGCGTTGCACATTAAACTGGGTGCAGCAAGATATTTATATTACACAGCCGACGTTTACTACCTTTTAGAAAGCTTAAATATTATTAACATGTTTTTTTAATTTCGAATTTTTAATTTTTCGATGATGATAAATATGAATAGAAAAACTTACAAATGGTAATTAGTATTTGTTTAAGACAACTCTGCATTTACAAGTTGTATGCATCTGTCAATTTTGACTAATTGAAAAGGGTCTATCACGAATATTTGAGTGACAATTGTGAAAAAATATTCGTAACGCATAAATACGAGATAACCTTATATCCGATAGTGGCGCTTCACAAATTCTAATACTATTTTTGTCATTGAATCTACGAAAGCGTTCTCACAAATATTCGTGTTAGGCCCCCAGATATCTATGGACAGTGGTCACAACGTTATTTTAGAGATATTATTTACGATGTATATCTTCAACTATAAAAAAAGTTCCGGCGATGTAAATTAAATAATAACACAACAATTAATACTCAATTTATCATCAACTAAGATACGGCTGCTTAAACAAGATTAAACTTCATGTCGGTGCCGTTGCATCGAGGTACGATAAATCGCTGCAGGATCTTAGTGTACACTAGGCTTGCATAGACAAGCTGTTAGATAATTTATTTACACAACACCTCCATTAGCTAAATTAATGTGAACCGAACTATGCGGTCTAAGGACTAAGCGACTGTGAACGACAAAATACAAATAAACACTGTTTATTACTATTAGGATAATATAACAAAGTATGATTACTAGAAATGTCAATACATTTTTACGAGATACGAAATAGGTTTATAAGCAATATTTTTAATTTCAATTTGAAAAGAAAATGCAAATAAGTGAATGTATAATTATCATATTAAGTCGATAAAATTTTTGTATATAAAAAAATAAATTAGAAATAGCGTTCAAAATAACTTTAAAATACCGCAATGAGTATGTTAATAATGTAATAAATAAAATAAATATGTTTTATTCATTCTTAAAGTTGTAGTAGTACTAAAATATATTTTATATTTACAGGTATCAAGCAACTGTCCTGATATGTACAGAAACATGCATTACACTGGTAAATTTATACTTTTTAATTATTTTTACAACAAATTGGATATGTGCATGGAAATGCATCCATTCTCTATAAATATTCTCTTGGTGTTATTAAACTTTTGCATCCAAATAGCAGTTTCATATTTAGGTAATTATAAAGAAAATTCCACAGTAATTTTATCTAATTTTTGTCGCCTGTATAAAGACTGTATATGTTATTCCTTCAACTTTGCTAATCTTAATTCGTAGGCGCGTAACATCTGAGGGCCTAGCAAGAATATTTGTGATAGGCGTTTTCGTAATTGGAACGAATACGTTCCCGCAATGTCACGCAAATATTCGTGATAGACCCTAATAGGTGTAATTTAGTTAGTGACAATGTTTAACGATATAAAATCTACAAAGTTTTGTCTTCATAACATAACTTAAACAAACTTAATTTAATGTAATTTCAGCACGTTTTTCTCGCAAGGCACGTTCGAAAAAAAGTCTTGCATGCAATCGAAAGAATGTTACTAAGAAATGTCACAAGAAATAGGTATTGTTTGTTGCACACCTTTCTTCTTTACAACTTGCGCTTTTAAAAGGTCGTTTTGAAGTTGTTTAACTTTTTAAAATTAGGCTACTTTTTAATACGCATGTTTATGTTTGCTTTTATTATAGGCACGTATTTTGTAGCAAGATATACAATTTAAATTTATTAAAGAGCTGTTATATTCGTGTGCTTTGTGTGTAAATTAATGCTTTGTAGTTTATAATTATAGTATTTATAGCATACTGCATTACTTTAGAAAAACAGTGAACAAGTTGTTCGTATATTTGGCTATAACAGTTCGTAGCTATCGTGCTATTAGCTTACATCATTGAATATACCTAAATTAAACAAGAAAATTGTTGAAAGTAGTGTCACCATTGTTTGCAACATTGTTTTGACTGATTACTTTTCTTTATCATAATCATGAGTTTCAGTTCAGAATCGTCTGATGTTACCCAAAATCATAATATTGTTATCTCTCTATTTTTAAAAAGAAAGAAAAGGACCAGGATATATTTATCAGCGAAATATTACAGTTAGTATAATTAAATAAAAATCTTTTTTCAGCTACCCAATGGCCGCGTGAACACAGCATGCGATATCGAAGCGCTGACGATATGTCAATGTTATCTCTTACTTAAATATATTATTATAGCTTTTACATGTTAACAAATTACCGATAATTTTAATTCGTTATCATTCAATTGTATATATTATTTGACAATCCAAATCGCCAATTAAAATGTTATGTTAACTATTTCATTGTTTATTATTAAAAGTATATATATATCCAGTTAAATTAATTTTTAATTTATATTATTTTAATCCAAATCCTTTAAGAATAAACGTATTAATTTATATTTATTTTTGTAGAACAAAATAAATATAACAATGTATCCATAGTGTAGTGTATGCATAAACGTAGTGTTGTTTGTCTCGAGCGTACACGCCATAAGTACATGCCGGAAAGAGGGGATGGCAGTCAATGTCAGACCTTTGGACCGGCAAAACGTGTCCGTACGTGAACGAGCCAAATATAACGCAACGAATGCTACAGATAGGTAATGAGTTACTTTAGAAACATATTTAGACTTGCTTTCTGTACTAGTATATATAAACCGTCAATTGTGTAGACAATATCTTCCTTGATATAATATTTTTAAGCAAAATAATATTAAGCTTATACAAATATATTTCATACAAAAAAAAATCTTCGCTAAAATAATACATGTACTAAAATTATATAATCGTAGATGTAAATTTGTATATAATTGTTATATAAAACTTATTTAAATAGACTATCGTAATACGTCCACGGTGTTAATAATATGCCGATATATACTAAATAAACGAAATATAATGGCTATTTTCTTTCAATATATTTGCTTGCATATGATAAGTAAAGTCACATATACATCTAAAGCGAAGCGGCGGCGAGCGATGTTTTATGTAACATATTTTAGCGATTCAAGAAATAAATATTGCAAGATTTAGATATACTATGATTTCACGATCATTGCGTTTATGTAGAACAAGCTTTTATTGTGATTAACTCATTAAAACAAGTATCTATAGTATTGTTAGCTTAAATAAAACTTAATTTAGTCATGAGAACGCATTACGGTATTGAACTTGAATAAAATTATTAAAAAAAAATTTGCGAACCAATGAGCACGTTGTGGGTCGTTTGTGGAAGTTTGCGTAAGTAAATATATTTGAATATTATTTATCTAAACACTATATTGGATTATAAATGTCTATGTAATATATAGTGTATAAAAAGCTTATGATTAGAGAATTAAATATACCAATAATGTAGTACTTTAAAGCTAATAGCTTTAAAGTATAATATGTTATTTTAATATGTAACTTAAAAATAACATTCCATGCATGTATATTCCATATTTTCAAACATAATATTAGGCGTTGTTATTACCGTATGTTTATATAGTTAAGTATATATATAGCTAATACATATGTTATCATTAAATATAAAAAGTTTTCAAATATAGCATTGTTAACGTAACTGTAATGTACCTATGGAATTTAACATTTTAGAATAGATGCCAGTGTTATAATATATTATGAATAAAGCATTTATCATAGTAGTATGTATTTTTACTTTTACAGTCCACTCTAACATAATATTTATGCAATACAATAGACTATCTGTGTGTAAAACAAACTTAACAAGAAGCCTATGCGTTATTCCAAACTATGTTCTACATCTATGCCAAATTTCAGCGAGATCCATACAGCCGTTCCGGAGATACCTTCAAACAAACATCCATCCATCTATCCATCCATCTCTCAATGTAAATATTCGGGTTTGCAATATTAGTAAGATTAATAAGATACAAAAACTGTCTGTTCTTTATGTTTATAAACGAAAAAATTAAGTATTTCTACTAGCTACTAAATATGTAGCATACTGCGTAGACATATGCTACGCCGTAGATCTCTACGTCTAAGCGCTACCTCCGGCGGAAACGGGGGTCGCTACTGCGCCACCACCGGACACTTCCGGTGTCACTTCCTCTTGGGTAGGCTATACTGCAAAGTTTCCCACTTTCTTGTTTCATTGCTTATCTAGCAAACATACTCTGCAACTTTGTCACTACGACACTCGATTTTGCATAAAGTACATGTCGTGAATTACGTTAGTTACTTTATTTTGCACAAATTAAATCTTTATTTCTGTTTGTTTTTTTTATAGTTTTAAAAAGACAAAACATTTGTATAATAAGTAGCAGGTTTTCCGATGGTTTTTTACTTTGATTCAAAATAAGACAACACTTGACGTTTTCAAAAACAATAATAATCATTCGTAAAGTTCAATTTGTGGGTATTTCAGTACATATTAACTAAAATATTCGAATATATCTTAGTATGTTACTAATGTTCCTTTGAAAGGTCTCCGTAACAGGAAATTCCGCAGGAGGAAGTGGCCGGCGGCCATGTTGTCTGCGGCTCAACTTCCGTTTCCGTAGCAGCCGGTTGTCTTTCTTGAAACTTTCAGCTTTCAGCTGCTTATGAACACTAAAACATTTTTCTTTTAAACATAAAAGCCTTGCAAAATATGAATGCAAATAGTCCGTGTCGTAGAGTGTTCCATGTCGTACAGTGTGCAGCAATAAATTGTTTAATTGATTCAATTGATGGATGATATAAAAAGGTGATGTTCAAAAATAATACCAAACAAGAAATTTTTGAAATTAATAAAAACCAAATTCATTACTTTTTAAGAGAAGTTTCTCAATAAATAATCTGTGATCTTAAAAATATCAAGACCGACACAAGATTCTAAAAATGTCTATAATTTCATCTCGCGCCAGCGAAGGACGAAGTAACGCGGTAGCGTTGGCAAAAGTAATATTACTCAATTTGCATTATGTTTTATTCTACTTTTACAAAATATTTTATCAGACCGTACAGTAAATAAACACTGATAAAGCCCTCTACAATAACACAAACTTTTATACATTGGTTAACTCTACCGAAAAGCTATGAAGTAAAAATATCATAATATCGATCTATCCTTTTGTATTAAACTTTGATATTTTATTTTACTAACCTCCCATTGCCAATAATCAAAAACCTTAAAATTCAAGGGTAATAAGATATGAATGTACTTAATCATTTTTAACGAGAATATCACATATTTTTACAAGCCTTTCATCAACGTAAATCCCTTAGCATAACAAATACAAAAGCCAATTTTCTTTTGCCGATGCTACATTCCCCGTCGGGAACTAAGTTAGTGTTCATTGACAGCGTAATGCACGGCGCACCACTTATTGCTCCAAAACAACTCACTTTGTACTAAAGTAGCGATCGCGTGCCTCCTACAATATGTCGCCTGACATACAGAGAAGCCTATAAAATCTTTTCCACATACTACATGTTTCATCGAGTGTTATAAGTATAAAAAGTATAAGTCTTCTAAAATATGCTCAACTATTTTGAAAAAGTTGACATGTTTAAGACTAGAATTAAATAGAAAAATATCTGGTACTAATTCAGTCCAAAGCGTTACATAATGTAAATAATAATAATAAGAACTTTCAGGAAGCTTGGACTTTTTTAGAGCGAATATGCTACTTTTTATTGTATTATTTTTGAAGGTGTTAACAATACTATGTTTGAATTAGAAAATTTATCTCAGAAATTGTGTTAATTAAATTGTACCATAATTTATAAAAATTACGTTAGTAATTTCATTTAAAATTGAATGTTAAATTGTATGTTATTAGATTTAAGCATTACTTAAATTAATAAAATGTTGTCTCTAACCTTAAGTACTCTACGGTTATCTATCCGTAGTTGTATAGTCACATTAAGAAACCGCGATCCCCAGTCTTAGCTCATCGCGTCGTCGCGCCGCATACTCCACTAATTAGGTGTTAAATCACTGGCAACGACTGAGTCCCGACGTAACAGTGGGAACAACGACTCTCTGCTAACAGTGATTTACACTTGTGAATACTCTGTGCCAGTTTAGGGGAGACATTTTGTTAGAGTTAGAAACTGGATAGTTGGATACATTTTCTCTCACTTAATTATTTTAATATTACACAAACGTTGCATAAATGCATATCTTATTATCGAAAGAAATCTTATTTGTCGTAAAAAAAAAGAATTACGCATTAAAAGATTCAATCAAATTAATAAGTTTTATTAATAAAATATACCGTCTACAAGATCTTGCGGTAATTCTCTCGCAGAAACAACTGCACGTACTGTAAGTTTTTTTTTTTCAATTTAGCAAAAAGTTCAAAATTACAATCCGCTTAATTCGCTTACTATATTCACGGTCTGTAAATAGTCGGCGCTAGGCCGCGGTCGTCCGCCGCCCAAATGGAATTGAAGCTGTGACAATCCAGTTTGCGGCCCACAATTTTTCTTTTGCACCCAACTCAAATTGATTGAGTCCATCCGCAATTTACACTGACGCTTTGCGATGAAATCTACCTTCATTTTCGTTTGCTGTATGCAGCGTTTTTAACATTTTTTGTGTTCAACGATGCAATATTTTAATTAAAAGAACTATGAATTCAGATTTTAATTTGTTACTTTTTTATTATTCTAAATTAATATGGATGCATATTTTTTGTGCTAAATTAATATGAAGTTTCTAAACAGAACACATTTTTCTTTTAAAACAAAACATAAGCACAAAGATGGGAAAAGATAAGAGATTAATCACCAATAACAATAACAAGCTAGAAAGATAAAAAAACGCAAACATTTGCTTGAGATAAATGAACTCGTGGTTCGTCGTTATTCATTTTTTTCAGAAGCACTACGGTCCACAAGTCATGTCAGATTTGGACTGGATAAGAAAACAAGGCGGAGGTAAAGAAAACAATTAGGACTGACATAGAGAGCCGCTATTAAGTACAGAACACAAACGTATCTGAGTCTGTAATGGCGAGTACTTCAAACAGTGGGGGGATTCAAAGAAATCATTATTCCACGAGTTGCCTCGCGCGACCACTTGGAAAAATAGTGATGTTCTGTAATATATCAATATGCTCTCAAAACGATTAATTATATAATAAAATTAATTTTACTTAATAAAAATTATACTGTTAATATATTTAAAAAGATATATTTACAGTATTTATCAAAGTTTTAAAAACTATTTTATAGCTTTTATGTAGGCTTTTATATAGTGGATAAAATGTTTAAAATACTACTATTATGAACATGTTAGCAACTACGCTAGATTTAAATATTGGCATTAAATTATTGTTTAAATGATTTTGAATTACAAAGGCATTCACATATAAAGAAAAGGATTATGTCCAAACCTCGATTGCCTATACATAACATTTATGTTATTTTCAAAGCTTTACAAATCTTGACTTTAATATTCCTAATATTTACAATAATTTTAAAAAGTATCGATAGTTGAATAGCCATCCCTATTTCAGGTATGCGCTTCTTTGCTCGGTAACGAAGCTAATCTGTGCTCAAGTGTCGACAATTTGAGGCGTAACAACAGAAAATAAGCAAGACTTAACCGCCTTATGTTTCGCTTAATCCACAATACAAACGGACTTAGTGAGAATCGGTATAATGATCCAGCTTTGTTTATGCCTTTTTAAAAGGCCCTTCACATACTACAATGCTATAAAGCTTACTATGTTTCCTACAGTATGTTACTACTGGCAAAATTATAGAATGTAATAAAAATAAAATAAAAATTATCATATTTGAGAAATGAAACTACCTGTATACGTTACAACACTACCAAAGCCTGTAATCATTTAAATTAAACATGCAGCTCAAAAAACAAAACTATAGGATATCATATTAAATTTAAACATACGAAGAAAATATTTTAGCTATAAATTAACACTTGAATATATTTTCCCGCGACAGTCGGTTACATTCGTGACTTTATTTTGCGAAATTAAACACATAAATTACAATAAGACACGCCCAAACGAAAAAGTTTAACTGTATTAGTTTGCAATATGTTGAATACATTTTATATTATAACTATTTGTCAACGACGCCTCCGTCCGTGCGGAATTAAAAAAAATAATGTTCTACATCTATGCCAAATTTCATCTAGATCCGTTGAGCCGGTCTAAAGATACCTTCTAACAAGCATCCATCCATTAATAACATAATAAGTATTGTTTCGGATAAATTTAAATCTGAAAACATATACTTAATCTTTATTATAATTCTCTCATGATTACTAAGAATTTGTTTGTAAATTACATAACGTGGTAGTACTCGTATATCTCTGATGTAACAAAAGACATTCCATTTGAGGTATTTGTAAACTTTCTAAGAAACAGATATTTACCGTCCATGGCAGAATAATCGTTCAGTATCACTCTTTACTGTAACACGAACGATTCAAGTTGTTAAGAAATTATCTAATTTAAATGAAAATTATTCCAAGTAAAAAATCAAGAATGTGTCAAAGTAAACGTTTAATAAAATTTTGTGATGTTATAATTATAAAAAATTTGGTATACGTTACTTTTATAATATTCATGATAACAATGTGTTTCTTTTTGAACATGATGATTAAGGAAAGTGAAGAAGTTTTAGAAGATCGTGTAATGAGATTGCCAACTGACTTGAAATATATTTTATTCTGGAGGAAAGACACAGATTTAGTGAACGATATTTATCAAAAATACCGATACAAATTACTGGAAGGACAAAGTTTATTTATCAATCAAAAATGCAAATATATAAATTGTTTTATAACGTACGATAAGAATTTACTACGGCACAACCCTAGAAATTTTGATGCGGTCGTTTTTAATGTTAAAGAAATAGACAATGTCAAACAAAAATATCTAAAACTACCAAGATCTCCAGATCAATTGTATATATTTAATTCAATGGATTCATCAGAATTATTCCCTGTATGTTTACCTGTATATGACAATTTCTTCAACTTAACATGGACTTATAGATTAGATTCAAATATACCGAATCCATTTTTTGACATTTACGATTCGAATAAATCATTAATTGGTCCGAAAACTGAAATAGACTGGCTTATTAATATGAAACATACTGATCAATATAAAAATATTACACGCAAAAAGACGAAAGCAGTTGCATGGGTTGTAAATAAATGTAGATCTATAACAAAGCATAATCAACTAATAATGGACCTTGTAGAAGAGCTGGGTGGTTACAATCTCACTGTCGACATATTTGGACATTGCGGTGCAACGAAATGTCCAAACAACGATACTTTGAACTGTTATAAAATAATTGAAAGAGATTATTATTTTAACCTGGTATTAGAAGATTCCGTAGCAATAGATCATATTACTGAAAGAATGGCGCTTGCAATGATGCATTATTCTATACCTCTTGTTAAAGGTGGAAAGGAATACGAAAGGTACAGTTGAATATTATTATATTTTCAATCATCACCATCATCATACTCAGCCTAAACATGTCCACTGCTGGACGTAGGCCTCCCCCATTGATTGCCACAATTCATAATAAAAATTTCTCGATCGTGATTGGCCACATATCAGCTGTGATATCTGAATTCACTCTTCCTTTACCTTTGTAGCCAACATTAAATCTTATTAATTCCTTGAATTTATTGATTGATTTAATTTATGAATATTGATTTACATTAATTTGTTTCAGATATTTACCTCCTGGTTCTTACATCAATATTAATAATCAGACTCTGAAAGAGTTGGGTGCTATTATAGACTATCTTATCAGGAATCCTGATATTTATGAATATTTCTTTGATTGGAAACAATATTATTCTTATAAGGTCAGACCTAAAGATTACGTTTGTGATTTATGTGAGTTTCTCAATAGAAATAATGATAGACGAATGATTCAAGGTTTTAGAGAATGGTGGAATCCTTTTTACTTTGTTGAATGTCATCAAAAGAAAATGTTTGATATGTTTAATATAAATTATGACTAGAAGTATTGAAAATTAGTATTTTGAATCAGTTTTGATTGAATAAAATATTTTAATTGTTGTAAAAAAGAGTTATCATTCTAAAAATTGTCTTATTTATAATTATTGGATGTTTTTTTATCAATTTATTTCACAAATAGCTGTTGCACGCAACTGTCAAGAAGCGTATTAAAAAACAAAATTTAATTAGTAGCCTATGTGTTCTTCCAGACTATTTCTACATCTATGTCATATTTCAGCGAGATCCGTTGAGCTATTGCGGACATACGCGTTTATAATGATAGTAAGATATTTGTTCTGCGTTTCTTTGTTTTTTTTTTCTATACAATCTTTTATATAATTTCAGTTTCTTCTATAATTTATAACAGATATATTTGACTTTCTATATAAAGGGGTATCGATTTAGGCGGATAACATCTGTGATCGACGGCTCTTCAAACAGATTTATTGAATACTTTTATCTCACTTTTTCCTGTCAATAGAATAGGGACTCGTCCGTCTTCGTTGTATAAAAAGTAACTTTTGGAATTCGTTTTCTGTTACGTACTATGTGTTCATTGACTTTATACTCCACTCACTGGCATGCAAACAGGGTCCTGAACTATTTAAGGCACTAATATTTTGTGTTTTTTTATTTGCTTAATGTCTGATGAATCATTTAGCATGACTAATTCAATAAATATTTACTATTATTCTTTAGTAAATATTATATCAAAAACTTCGATCAACAATACTTATTTATTAATAACATATTGGTAAATAAATAACATTTTTATTATGTAAATTCGATATTGTATTATTTTATCACGAGAGCTTTGTGCCCTCTCACCAAAGTTTATTGACCTTTGTGAATCTATCACGGAATAGCACGCCTGGGATTTGATTCATTATTTAACTCTGTCAGCGGCGGCCCCATCATTATTCATTTTAAACTCAATTTTCAATGTTTATTTTTGGTATCAATAAAGTGAATAAGTAGAACAATGTAATTAAACTTAATAAAACCTTTACTAAGTAAAACTCCTATAATTAACTGTAATGTTCCTTCTTCGTTGAAAAATTAATTACAGATTGGAATAATAATAACCTTTCTAAAACAAATCTGTCCCACAAACTAATTAAGTGTTTATATTACCTTTGCCAGTAAACGGGTGCAATTTAAATAGTTTGCGAAGTTTAAACACCCGAAACTGCAGCCCCAGGTGCGTGTTGGTCACAGTAAATGCTATTTATGCAGAACCCCTACTACACAACAATGTGATCGTATTAAGATTTTATTCCTACAATTAAAAGAGTATTAAGAACATGAGTTGCAAGAGATTTCTAAAATCGAACTAATTTTGTTTTTTTTTTCTAAATTAAGTTTACTACCAAACAGTGTCTAAACCCAACAGTTGAAATAAAATAATGGGCAAATATATAGGTATATTTTTAGTACTTTATTGTAATGTTCTGTAAAACGTACCACAAACTGTAATTCTACTTCTAGGAGAAAATCAACATGAAAATATTCTTTTTTTTTTCATTTCACTTCGTTGGAGTTTGAAGCAATTTTATCACTTTGTTTCGTCCGAGTTTGTAGCAAATGGTTGGGGACTTTAAAGAACATCGTATTGGTGCATCAGGTGCTTTGAGCTTCGTTAACACCAATCGACTTGGATATATCGCACGGCCTGCATCTGAATACAATTCCAACGCCTGATTGTGTGTACAGTTTACGTTTAATGGTGATTGAAGCTTATACAATTGTTACTAAATATCATTTTAAAGTACTCAAAACAATTTTAAACAACAAAATACACATGTTATAATACTTTTTTTTAGTTAATACCTATTTTTGTTTATAAATTCTCACATCAATAAAAACAAAAAAGTTTGGTAAAATTCTGGCGTAACAGACAAATCTCTATGGAATTCTAAAGGACCTTACACCAAATATCGATAAAAAAGATCGACATTTGTAAAGATAGACTAACCCAAACAAAGCACTTAATTGCGTTTTTAACTTAATTTTGTTATTACCAAGTTATAAGTATCATTCATTACAAAATCCTAACAAGATACTAACTATACATCTATCTTGGTAAAATGTAGGGAAGTCGTTTAAGTAGCTGACGGGGCATAATTCAAATCACCGCCGGTTCAGTGGCACACTCTGCTCTGAATGGCACTGGAAGTGTCGTCGCGCCTTTTAGAATATTCATCAGGCAGGCTAGATTACGTACTGCCTAGTTACCTAGATGCCTAGATGTCTAGTCTTTATTGAAATATAATCAATATATTGATTTTATAAATCTAACTAATATTATAAATGCGAATATTTAGCTGGATGGGTGAATGGATCTATGTAGAACATAGTCATATATGTAGAACATAGTCTGGAAGACCACATGGATTACTAATTAATTTTTTTATTAATAACGCAACGAAGTCTGGGGCGACACCTAGTTGAATTATAATGAAGAAGTTGATTGTATAAGTATCAAAGATCTACGCAAAGATCACTTTAATATAATTAACTAAAAAAGTAAGAAACGATTTAAAGAAAAATAAGAAAGTATTTATATACTTGGGTAATTCATACTTTTAACAATACTATAAGTAATCATTAGTTTAATTCATAAATCAAACAATTATCGATATATGAAAATGGAGACAAAGTGGAAATAGAAAAGTTTATTAAATCTTGCAAGTCTTTATATTCTTGTTTACTTGTAATATAAAAGATTAAATGCAAATCATTAAAGCAGTAGCGAAAAGTAAATAGGGCAGCGAGCACATAAACATATTTGAAATATGCCAGGCTTGAGTAGTAAATTCCGTGCAGGAGTATAAGGCGACTCGAGTGGCCCGCCCAGCTGGTTAGCATATCGCCGAGTTCGTCGCCTGCTGCTCGCATATTCAACAGCTCTTTGTTTCTGACCCTACTTATTCGCTCCTTCACTATGCAAATCAATTACGTCACTTGTTTATTGGTACACTTCGATTAGTTCGCAAATTCCATTTGATATAATCACGTGTAGAGATAGCAGAGATTTAACTAGCGCAGATATATACTGATCAGTTATAAAGTGATAATTAAAAATAAACTTTAAAAATCACGAACAAATTCATAGTCATGAATAATTCTATTGCCTCATAGCAGTTGCCCACGACTTCGTTCATGCGGAATTAAAAAAATCATATATATTTTTTTTAAATTGGATCAGTTCTTTCGGAGCAATCAAATCTTTCTTCAACAACTTTAGTAATAATTCTTTACTAACCTGCACTGGGTCAGCGTGATTGACTATGACCTAGTCACCTAACATATTCCCAAACAAAACACAGTCACTTCTAATCTAATCTAATCTTTGCTCCGTATAATATTAGTATAGATAGACAATTTACTTATACTTGTACGTTGCTTAATAAAAGCAAATATAATTACAAACATTCTTACTAAAATGTCATTATTTGTTCGTTAAGCTCGAAATGTTAAGCTTCAGACAATAAGTAACCTTTTCGAACAAAGATAGGGTAAAATAAAAGGGTAACTTTGGTACAAAAAATTCTTAGAGAAATCTTATAAATACATACACTTTTATGAATACATATAATCATCTTTGGATTGTAAGCGATATTTCTTTTTAAGACCGTAAAAATAAGATTTGAGATCAGATTCTTTCAATGTAAGTCGTGTACGTTCAGATGGATCTGGTTCTATTTTACAATTTTCAAATTTAGAACCATAGTACCACCAATGTCTAAAATTTCGAACAGCTGTTCTCGTTTTAAATAATCTTTTGTTATTAAGATTGCTGCATAAATCGCATATACCTTCAAGTTGTCTTGTTCGTTTGATAACATAATGTTGCCGCCAACTGTGAAAACTGTTGTATTTGGATGGACTTTCAATTATAGATTCAATTGTTTCTGCTAATTTATAAACAGTTAGATTGCGTGCGTTTATGTATGATCCATCGGGAAGAAATCTGAAAAAAAAAAACAAATATTTTTATATATCAAAAATCTGAATCTTAACCTTTGAAAGTATCTGACAAAATTCATCAAAATACTTTTTATGCAAAATATAACTTAGTTTCAAAAAAAATTACATAATATCTGAATTCTTTAATGATAAAATAGACAGATTAGAACTGGCAAGTAATCATTTAACATTAAAAAAATATAAAGCTTAGAGCTTTAGCTTTAGCTATTGAGTTTTCTTTACTCGACTTTCTTCCATCAAGGGAGAAGAATATTATAATATTAAAGATACTTACTTCTGATAATTTGCGCCTCCCATAATAATTGGAATTGCACCAGAATCATACGCCTTAATAACTTCAGCACTAACATAATCAATCGCGAAACTATCTTCATGCACTAAATAAAAGTAATAATTATTTTTAATTTCATTCAAACAATCATTAGAACATTTTAGAAATTCACATCCATATATATCTACAACAAGTGCTTTTTGATCTAAGATTGATTTTAATTTTTTCGCATATTCAATAGTATCATTTTTAGTATGACAATTATTAATAATACATGCGACATCTTTCTTAGTTCGTCCCATTTCAAAGTTTTTATTTGATTTCCTTGAATCAGTAACTTCAGTTAACCATTTAACATTTTCATTTGGTGCTACAATTTCATTTTTTAAATTCCTTACTTCAATTAAAGGTCTGAGTATATCAGAACTTAATTTATACGTCCATGTCCAGTTGAAATAATTCTCAGCACATATATTGCACATAGGTGCTGAATCTGATGGTAATTCGCTATAAAAAACAAATTTCTGTCTCGCCGATCTTCTGTCCGGTATATTCTTTTCATCCCAAGTAGTAAAAATACTCGCATTTAGAATTATAGCTTCGAAATTTCTGTAATCTCCATTTAAAAGATATTTATTACTTGTTAAGTAACAATTAATATACGTACAATTGTAATTTATGAATACACTTTGTCCGTCTTCAACTAATTTATTTGTAACATTAGCTATCGGCCATAGAAGTATGTATTTTAAATCATTAGTAAATCTGTCTTCTAGTAAAGCATCAGTTGTTGAATTATTTTGTATTCGTTCACGGAACTTTTGTACTTGAGATATCGATGTGTACGCTGTATGGAATGTATAAAAAGCTAAAACTACATACATCAAAAGGCCAGTACAACTGACTAGAAAGAACAGCTTCGCAAATGTTTCTGTCTTCAGCATCTTCTTTTCAAACGCACTTCACGATTTATATGTTCGTTCAGTTATGGTTCCGACGACGCTTTGTCACACAATAAATATCAATGTATGCTTAACAGATATTGTGTTGAACAACATTAAACAAACAATGATTGTTTATCAGTAAACATTGTCAGAGTGTACATAATTTGCATGTTTATAATTCGAGGTATTCGTAAGGAATCAAATTAAGAAAATTGAGATAAAAATACGTGCTCAGGATGTTGATAAAGAACAGTAAATAGAATTTAACTTAAAATCATTCTATCTTATATCTTTAAATGAGCAATTCTTGTATATATATATTATATATATATAATTGGAATCTCGGAATCGGCTGCAACGATTTTCATAAAATTTAGTATATAGGACGTTTCGGGGGCGATAAATCGATCTAGCTAGGAATCATTTTTATAAAATGTCATTTTATTCGTGTTTTATCGATAATCAACTTAAACATAAACTTAACTTTTTCTATCGGTAAGATCAAAAAATATTATTCATATTTCATCATTTTAATATTAGTAATTCGTACTTAAATATAATTTCCAAAAAAACACAATTTAAAAAAAAATACCGAGCCAGGTACTATATATCATATGTGTAAATTATTTCAAATATTTTGATAATTCAAAGACTTTCCTGTCTTTTCACTGTCAGAAGTCTTGTATAAAAATTTTCTATCATTCAATGTCTCCCTCTATTTGCTTAGACCTGTTTCGTTAAAGGCAGCGTTCGTTTCCATTGTCAAAAGTTTCATAGTATACAAATAGAAATAATATTACGTATTTAGAGTTACATGGGATCATTTATAGATACTCGTAACATCTTATAACAAATATGGGATATACTACGACGGAAATCTATCCGTTGGAGTAAACTAAAAATAAACGGCGCACGCGCAATTAATCCAGTGTTGGTACCACTTAGTCTTGTGTCCATCTAGAGGCTCTTCTTCCAGTCCCACTTACCCTGAAATAGATAGGCTTGAAACTAATCAGTGCTGACACCAGATATACTAAATGTAATATCTCAAATTTAAATAAAATGTTATTATAAAAAAAAAGAATAATTCATTAAAATATGTTATTAAAAGGAGTCCCTTTAGGCAAGGTCCCGAAGATACTGGCAGCGTTCCCCCTCTGGACAACTAAACTAATTCTTTGACCGAGGTAGCTGCCAGCTCTTCGGTCCCCTGTTTAAATTATTTGACTAAATCGTAGATATTATTTCCATCTTTATACCTTTGAGTCAAAACTTATAATTTCAGTGTTATATCAGACAGTTTTTTGATTGTAAAAATAAAAGTGAGAGCCGCTGTTTACGGACTGCTACAAATCGAACGCGTTAACTTCAAGCAGTCCGTGTTCAACAGTCCTCAAGCACAATGGAAACGCGGCATGCTCTTTGCATGTAGGACGTTGAGACTTCGGCAAATATGGACATCGCGTATGAAGTCAAACAAAATTACGTATTCCATAAAAATATACCCTCACGGTGCACGTGACAAGAAGAACGTGACGACTATCGGGTAAAGACATTTCTTATATTATATTATGTCTTTTACATATTTCTATTACCTTGTACTTATTACCTAAGAGAGGCAAGGGAAAGGTAAGGGATCGAAACAGAAATTTTAACGGTCAAATTCTATCCAAGAGGACTTCAGTTGTGCTAAGTGGTATACTGACTTAAAAAGTAAATAAAGTGGAGAAGAGCTGAACAACATATATCAAAATAAACGAATGATTAGATTTGTTTATAACTTAAGATTATTTTATTTGGTACTTTTTATTACATGGTATATTAACTGTCTACAGAACAACATTATGCAACAAATGATAATGTATACAAGATGTCCATTCATCAAGTAAGATAATTAGGGACCAGATACCACCTGCAACGACTTAATCTGTCTAAAGGAAGATTTGTGCTAATCCGTTTAATGCTGCCCTACGAATGTATTCACTTGTGTAAACTGTACGCAATGAAATTGCACAATAGTCTAATTGTTGAACAAGATTTAAACGCCATATAGAAGCATAATTCCAAATAACATTGGCAATCAAATATATCTTTGCACTTTGCAACCTTATACCTTTAGTGAATAGTCATATTTTATCAGAGATCATTTTACAATGACACAATTCACAGATTACATCTTTTAAAATAACAAAATAAACCTATTTATAACTGAGACAATGTTTATGAAGAAAAGTACAAATAAATAACAAAACTAGTAGAAAATTGTTACGGAATCACAATTGAGGTCAAGTGGAAATATCAGGCCAGTTTAAAAAGTTTAATTATTCTCGTAAACGACGTATGAAGGTGCCAATGGCTATTTGCCAACGATATAAAACTTAAGGGTGTAAAACTAGAAACTTGTTACTTGCATAGTATGTTATCAAGATGACATTCATATTCTTAATAGCAATTAATTATTTAATATTAGCTTGATTATTTAATTAATTATTAATTAGTAATTCTGTAAATTAAAATTAAATACGTTTAAATAGTAACAATCGTCAAATTACATTTATTATTGTTGATTAATTCTCTATCAAATCCGAAATTGCTATCTGATGTCCAATTAGGTTGTACGAATGATATCAAAGCCTATCAAAATTGCTCAATGGTTTGACTTAATTCGTATCGCTAGAGTAGTCATTATGTTTACATTTACTAACTTTAACTTAAGCAAATAAACGCTATTAATAAATTAAATATGTTAAGTAGTCTGTCAGTCTTTACATTAGCTATTTAAGTTTTTATATTTATTGTTAGGTCACTAACCTTTGCTCATGACTTATTTCGCGTGGAATCGAGACAGTTAGTAAGAACTACTTATACGTTATACCGGATACTAGTCTATCTCTGTAACAAATTTTATGCAGATCTGTTTAGGCGTTTAAAGGTTACGTACTAAAAACATCTACAAATGTAACCAACGATCCTTTCCCAATTATAATATTACTAGTTTTTGCCAGCGACTCCGTCCATACTGTTCCAGAATAAATTCTACATATATGACAAATTTCAACCAGATTCGCTACGCTGTTCTGGAGATACATTATAACAAACATCCATCCATACATCTATAAGTCATAACGTGCTACAACTATGGATTGGGCATGGCACTGCAAAGCCTTCCCTTGTCTTCATAATTGTGTGTAGTGATTTTTACTTCCAGTCTCCTAATATAGTTAAGTGTTGATGTTAATATATGTTTATTAATTTACTTATTTAAAAAAATATATAAAAAAAAACATTAAAAACATATTATATAAAAAAGTGTACCACCTGCTGTGGAATCCCATCCCATGGGCTGTAGAGACAGAAACTTTCTCATTATGCGTGCGATTTCTAAAATAACTGCCTTTTGTATCGCTACCTCAATCTGTTAAGCGAGAGCTTTTTAAGATGATGTTAATATTATTATTGTTAACTATGATAATGCTAATCATTAAAACATGGCGGATCGTCTCGGTACTACGCGGTCTCTCCGGCATTCGAAGCACCTCGACAATCTCGATTTGGTATTCGACAGCCAGTATTCGCGTGCCGATGGTTAGCCAATGCGATTCGATGAGACAATATTTACCATTTATTACGGATCAAAAATTTCATCTATTTACGGAACATCGAAATATGAAAACTATCCTTTAAAATGAAATAAATGTTACAATCTTGCTAATATTAAAAATGCGAAAGTTTAGATAGATGATTGTTTGTTTGAAAGTATCTCCGGAAAGTCTCTACGGATTTTGATGAAAATTATCACACATGTAGAACACAGTCTGGAAGAACACATAGGCTACTAAGTTTGTTTTAATTCCCCGCGGATGGAGTCATGAGCGACAGCTACTATGAAATAAATTATCGTCGAATTGTTTACAAACCTAACTATTACTGAGACTTAATTAAGAAAAACTTAAATAATTGTATTCTATTTATTTTTTATAAAGAAGTAGTAGTTAAGGATAATTTTAAAAAAGAGCTTTTGTTAAATGTCTGTTGCAAGAACAGTTTTCAATTTGCTTCTAACTAGTTTGCAAATTTTATATTAGTTAAACAATCGTCTAAATTCCGAGCTCAAAGCAATATTGCTATGCCATTTCATACGATGCATTTCCCGTTGAGTAAGATTAAAACAGTAGTCAAAAGCATCTCCTTGTGGAAATTCAGATACTCTAATTTCCATTTACATGATTTTCATTACGTCTACAGACGATATTAAAGTACATACATTTTCATTTATCATCACAAGATGGCGTTAGGAAATGACTATAAAAGCAATAAAACATTTCTAATTTATTAGAGTTAATAAAATAATAAAAATAATATTTATACTCATTGATTCATGGTAAACGGCTTAAAGGATATTTTTATTTATTGTGAATTAAAAATTAAAAAAAATGTAACTTAAAAAAAATCGCGTTTAAAGTGCAGTAAGTCTCGAGAAATTGAAAAAGGTGCTTAAGTTAAAATATAAGAGAAAATAATTTCTATTAAAGTGAGTAAAAATCACTGAGCGCACAATGTAAGGTGTAAGTGGCGAGGCGTGCCATAAATCGTCTGAACATCTTCGAGCCGTGGACCAATTAGTACAAGATGGTGCCGTAGACCTGTCCGGATGGTGTTATGCAGGAGCTATTTAAAGTTATTCCATTAATATCTGAGTACATTAACAATAGTACTTTAATATGATTTACGTATTGTAATTCTACTATGGTATTTGTTGTTATGTTTAAATCTACAATCTGTACAGAACAGGTTGAGCTTTTAAATGGTTTAAATAAGCTATAATGTTTTCAATTAATAAGGTGAAAATTTTTAGAAGAATTTATAGCAAACATTTAAAGTTCCATTGGCCTTCAGAGACCATTCGATTAGTATCTTACACAAATTGAGTATTCTTTGAAAATTGCTCAATATATTTAGATTAATTGGATGCAGGTGTCAAAGGAACAAACACTGATACGCAAGAAATTGACGTTACATTCAATAGGGAAATAATAGTTCTCCTGGGACTAAAGAAACTTTCATTTAATCGAAACAAAGAACTAAAAATAACTAAAATAAATTAAATTATTTCAATAGTCATTTATGCATAATGCGGTTCACACTGCTGGCATTGCTACAGCCGAGTGTAGTTTTTAACGGATGCCGTGAAAGCGTTAATTACTTTTACAGTAATTAATATGATTTAAGCATCTGTAAAAATAATCACCTTTAGTAGGGGAGCGGGAGCTATCTCAGTTAATATTAAAAGGGTTAATTTTTATACGCAATAAAAGTTGATACAAAAAATACAGTAAGTATAATTACGTAGACTGTAAAACCGCAGCCGTCACCCAGAGAGGTAAGTAGATTCATTTGACGAAGACCTGTCCATCATTCCGTTTCATCATCCACATTGTCACATACACGCATGTGATATAGAGGGTGATATAAAAATCTTTTACGTCTCTTTTATCACTCCTGAATCCCCCTTTAACACGCTTGGATTTGGCATCGGTATGTAATTTACCTAAACACCCTTTGGATTAGAGAACAAGCTATCGTCGTGATGCATGGCCTCTATTATACGGTGTGAATCGACGCAACGCGCGCCCCAAACAAAGGTGTCTTGTAGATTACCTAAATCTAACTAAAGCTATTGCACGCCCGTTCATTGTTCCGGACTGACCGGCTATGTTGACACGATTGTATTGCTTGCTATGCAGCCAGATTGCTGGAATTTCTTAAGAGAATATCTCTTTTAATCCTTTTAAATATTAAAAGAAGAATACACAAATAAAGAGATGTTTCACATTTCACAAACATCGTTAGAGAAAGGAAAAGAATGTAATAGTTGAAAATAATCCAAATAAATTTTATATCACCGTGGGTTTCTAAGGTCTTAATCCTCGTTTAATACGTCATAGTTATCTCTGATTTTTTTAACGATGAAAGACAGGAATGTTAATGTTTGATACGGAGAGTTTTCAGAAACCCATGGTTAGTGCTACCTATTATATAAAATGTAATTCAGAATACTTTTTTTTATAAAAAAAATCAAGTAGCAAAAAACACGCGCACGCTTATATTGAGAAAAAATCTTGCTGAGTGTATAAAAGACGCAAAATAAAATTCGCGAGTGCTACACTAATTTTGGCGCAAATAAATACATTGAAATCTCTCGCCTTTCATATACCTCCCTTATCAAATTTGTTATGCCAGGCCTCCGCGAAAAAAAGGCGTCAAGTGTATTCAATTGAAATTTCACGAATGTAGCCTATCTCCACCTCTGGGGAGTCTGTTGACTCAAATAGTGAGGGAACGTCTATAGGAATGGCTCACGAATATTAAAATGAGTATATTCAGTCACATTTCGTTTAAACCTCCTTTGAAATAAATCAGATTCGAGGAAAAGTAAAAAGTCAACTTTCCACCACTTAAAAAAATTACGCTAATCTTAGTTTTCACTAACATTATAAATTAGTTTAGATCTATAGATGAATTCATGGATGGATGTTTGCTACATTTTATCTCCAGAACATCTGATTGAATCTAAATGAAATGTGGCAAAGATGTAGAACATAGCCTTTTGGACACATAGGCTGCTAATCAAATTTATTTTAATTCGATTTTCGATTTCGAGGGCAACTGCTAGTATTAATATATTTTTCAAAAACAGTCCAACACTTGAAATATTGTATAAGTTTTGTTTTAGTTTCATTAATCGTTACCTGACTCACAATAAACTATTTTTAGTGCACAGGAATTTGAATATAAAACAATGGAAACGCGTACGTTTCAATACAGGAACACCCTCCGAAGTTGCCTTGACTTCCTTTTATTTAGAAGCAAATAAGATTTAGCGTACGCCCCGTCTACCGGAGCATACATTTTAAGTGTACTTTACGCATAAAGTACAAAGTAGACATGAAAATATAATACAGAGATTTATGAAAACTTTTTGTTAAAAAAAACTAATATCATATATGCGAAAGTTTAAATGGATTTATGGATGGTATGTTTATTATAAGGAATCTCCAGTACGGCTCAACGAATCTAAACTAAATTTGGCACAGATGTAGAACACAGCTTGAAAGAACACATAGGATATTAAGATATTTTTAATGCCGCGGGAACGGAGTCGCGGGCGACAGCTAGTTTTGTAATAGGCCATACCATAAGAAGAATCGTGCTACAACTAACATTGTAACATTATAAAAATTGAAGTTACTATCTTATTTTATAATGTGTTTTATTTTAAATAAATCTGATCATCTTAATAACTTAAAAGGTATTTTATTTTAAACGTCTAAGCTTACTCTAAGATAATTGAGTACAAAGCTTCTACCCACGTTATGTACCCACGTCAATTCTGTTATGAAATAATTTGACATAATTGAAACTAACTCAATGTACATTGTAATTTATTCTTATTAACTCTGTAAGCATCACAATAATGTTTTGTTCTCTATTAAAGGGTAAATAAAGCATATCAGATTATATGAAATGTGATACCTTAGTAATATATAATACGAATTAAGATTGGACGATATTAAATGTACTCTGCTAATAAAATATTCTAGCAAACATATATTAAGCATCTAGCTGTCGCCCGCGACTCTGTCCGGTCGATATTAAAAAATAAATAGGCGATTCTCAAACCTAAATATGTATATAACATTTTATAAATATCGGTCAAGATGTTTCAAAAGAGTATTAACATTGAGTACTAACATTGTCATACGAGAATTTTTATATTTGAATTCGATGCGAATCGTGTGAATTGCTTCTTTACCGTTTGAATGTGTTCAAAGTTTGTAGACGCCATTCTCGATATCCTTTTCTAATGACTGTATTAATATGTTTTTAAACGACATGCAGTTTCATAAAATAAGTTTGTTGCAGAATGATTTCTGTTTTTTCAAGCATCGCTTGTATCTTATTAACTTAGTATAAATCAATAAAATTGAATTAAGATTGTAATAAATTAATACTGTTTGAAAATTTTAAGTCTTTGTATTAAAAAAATCCAATACAAAATTCACCAATCAAAAGATTCGCTAAAATTGTAATCAAGTTAAAATCTGCCGACGAAATCACTTCGTCACAAAAACATCAATCCAAATGTTCTTGCAATTATGCGTTTGTTAAAGCCAGAGACTTGGGCGAATGGAGCGTAATTTTTTCCTCTCGTTCATTTTATTAAAATGAAGTTAAATCCGCTGACTCGGGGACAGGAGGTGACAATTTTATTTTTGTGAAAATCTAAGGGAAGTCGGGTTTTAACGCTAACGATTTATTAGTACAGCTGTAGAACGACGGTAAATGAATGACATTTTTTAATTTAATCGACTTTTAAGCGCCATACTTTTTTAACCTATTCTATCCTTCTATGTTTAACCTCTGTATAAAACAATGTGTTGCTGGCCGGTTGCATTGTGAGTCATGTGACTGGACATAAAACAAAGTTAAGTTTTCCAGTCACCTCTCTTGTACTCTCGGAGATAATACGGGAAGCCATTGATTAAATATGTCTACGAAGACATCATTATCCTCATCAGGTAGATAAAGAAATTCTACTACCGGTACAGTTATGGTTGTCTTGTTTCACACTTGAGTCAGATAGCGGTACTGAAAATTTAGTGGTAATATGCTGAAAGTATTTAAATAACAGTGCTCGTAATGTTCACTCTATCTTCCTTCTTACTAATAATATAAATGCGAATGTTTAGATAGATGGATGGAAATTTGGCATTCGTATAGAACATATTCTGGAAGAACACGTAGTCTACTAATTATGTTTTTTTTTTAATTCCGCATGGACAAAGTCGCAGAAAATAACTAGTATTTAATAAAAGTGCTCGTAATGTAGTCGTCTATAACATAGCAGTCGTCTATGTTATAGATCATATGTCGTATCGCTCTATAACAGTATGATATTTGAATTTCTTTGATATTAAAAGACCGATATGATCTGAACTGAATAAAGTTTTGTCAAAGAGAATGAATGTGCTCTTTCATAAATGTAGTAGAAAATTAAAAAGACTATAAATATGTATGCTAGAATATTATGCAAATTAAAAGTCTTCAGGTGAGCTCGCATGTTTAATGGCGAACTGTTTATTTTGCTGACTGCAGCGCTGTATGTTCAAGTTTTGATTGGAAGATTCTGCAGTTTTCAAGGTAACACAACAATAACATGGACCTACCCAAATATAACAGATCAAGTTTTCAGTGAGCCGTATTTCGGTAAATTAATTTTCGTTTATTGTGACG